>NC_049217.1:31866543-32166543 GCF_013347855.1 Anguilla anguilla | reverse complement strand
TAAATCGAAGGCTGAGGGTTCGATTCCTAGCTTAGCTTGTACGCTTGAGCAAAGGACTGAACGTGAAATTCTTGAGTAAAATATCTATGGGGCGACGTAGCTCAGGAGGTAAGACCGATTGTCTGGCAGTCGGAGGGTTGCCGGTTCAAACCCCGCCCTGGGCATGTCGAAGTGTCCTTGAGCAAGACACCTAACCCCTAACTGCTCTGGCGAATGAGAGGCATCAATTGTAAAGCGCTTTGGATAAAAGCGCTATATAAATGCAGTCCATTTACCATTTACCATCTAGCTGTATAAACTAATCAACACAATTATTCCTAAAAATGTCACCTGAGAACCTACCAAATGGCCCTGTGTCATGCACTGAAACCGTATGTGAATTATTTAAACATACGGGGGATTTCACAGAAGGGTTCTCCTCACCACTCCCCCATTTCTCTTCCTTCCTGCTCACTTGACAATATCGTTCATGCTCTTTCCACTGCCCCCCCGACCCCCCCATCTGAGGCCGGACCTGATGTGGCCACCGTGTTTTTCACACGTCAGTAACTTTTCACAGCCTCAACTGGTTCACTTAACATTTGGCAGAAATCTGGCAGCAAGTGTGGGTGTGCGTGAGCTACCTGTCATGTCTATCAGTCCATCCACTGCAAATGGTGAAAAATGTATTTATTTCTTTCTTTCTTTTTTGCATGGCCTTCCACACGATTGATTGATTGATTGGGCTCAAACTTCAGTATTTATTGTTCAGAGTCCAGACGTGCACAAGACACCTTTCTTCACCGCCAGTTTTAAGCCATAACCATTCTGCGGTTGAGAACTTTAAGGCTGCCGTCATCCTCTGGTTTAGCATTTTAAATTGCGTGCGTATTCGCTAGAAGCTACTGCTGCACGCGAGCATCAGAAGCAGAGTGTGGTCCAGGGACCTGGAGCTAGCATTCTCTACCCAGAATTCCCATGTGCACTGCTGTGAAATTCTACACCTTGACCAAAAAATTTGATGTGGAGTTAAGTATGGAGAAAGGGCGATATTTCGATATCGAGTCGCTTAAGTCCATCCCTGCACCACCCCACCCAGCACCCACACACCACAGAAAGGGCCCCCCCCGCAGGCACAAGCGGACACTTCATCAGACTCCATTATGTAACTGAAACAGCTGGGCCTTCAGAAACGGTGCCTCCCAGGTGATAATCTTAAGAGTCACCTTTCCATTTTCTGCTGATCACACACAAAGACTCACAGGTGAGCTCCTTCCCGGGTCCGATTAATGACCCCTGGACCACCACTGAGGGGAAGGAACAGGCAAGGAGACTGACCCCAGTGCTCCAAACGGACTTGGTCACCACCCCCGCCCCCACCCCCGGCCGCAGGCTCACTCTTGGTATCACCTACAGCCCAAACCACTCCTGTGTATGCCTAAGGCTCTTTGACTCATCACCAGCTAAGCAGCAGTTTAACCTGATCCAAGCAATTAGCTTAATGGACTTAGAGGTCACATTTGGCTGTTGGTCAAAAAATAAGTCTTAAACCCAGAGCAATGAACTTCTGCCGAAGCAGTACAGCAGTGAAGCTGTGAGACTGAAAGGAGGGGCTATATAGAGCCAGGTGGACTATCGCTGATCCACCCTCTTCCGCCTCACTCAACCACATCTCATGCTGGGCTGACTCTGTTTGAGGATTCGCTCATAAATAGTACTGCTGATTTTCAGATTGAACAATCTGAAGGCACATTAACATGAAGGGAGAAGCCCATCTCAACCACGCACAAGTGTAGCATACACCTGGGGGATTCATGACCGCCATTTTGCAAAAGATGACTGAAAACACAGCAAACAAGGGAAGGAACCGCCAGCCCTGAATACTGTCCCAAATTCTATTATCTTTTACTTCCCCCCAATTACATGCTGTTGCCTGACTGGCCAGTTAGGGGACATTAAGAGCAATTAAGAAATTTAGAGCAAGGATTTGTTTTTCCGCTACTAGACAATGTTTACTGGTAATGGAGGTTAACTATTGTGGTCTTTTCTTCCTGTGCAGTTCTGAGGATGCCTTCTTTGAAACTTGAAAGCATCCAGTACCTGAGGAAAGAGAAACATTCCCATGGACCGTTAGGTAAGCGGAAGAGAACACAATCTCACCTTGTTCACAGTTCTCCACTGTTCCATACTGAGCCAGAAGACCATCAAGCACCTGGGGAACAAACAGATATACCTGTACAGACCAACACACACAGACTCTGTAATGTCCAGAAAAATGGACATGCACCGAAAAGAGCAGGTAGCCAGATAATGGGTAGATAATAGATTCTCCTTAATTTAGACTTTATTGAGTGCCCACTTGTTAAATGTTGCATTAAGATGGATAGTTAAACCGATTGATTTATAAAATGTGCACTATACATAGTCTGTATAATGCATAATGCATAACATAATAGCAGTATAAATCACATGAATCTGGGCGTCCGGGTTTGATTACTGACACAGTGGCCATTGTGACTCACTCCAGGGCACTTAGAACTGCAGAGAGAGGGCAGGATATGTGGGGGGCACGGGGGGTGGGTGGGGGGGGCACGGGGGGGGAAACACACACACACACGCACACACATACATACACACACACACGCACACACGCACACACGCACACACATAGGCACACATGCACACACACACATACATATATACATAGACACACACACACACACACACACACACACACACACACACACACACACGCACACACACACACGCACACACACACACACGCACACACACACACACACGCACACACATAGGCACACATGCACACACACACATACATATATACATAGACACACACACGCACACACATACATACACACACACACGCACACACACACACACACATACATACACACACATACACACACACACACGTGCACACACTGGGCAGTGAACCACTCAGTCAGCAGGAATATTCCCTTTTTCTGACAGAAGCCAAGAGGGCGGCGGTGAGATCTGTGGATTTCCCCCTTCCTCATTTCACATCATACTAACGCCCTCCCCCCGCCCACCCTCCCCCAACCCCCCAACCCAAAACCCACCGTCACCTGACACTAACCCCCCCCAACCCAAAACCCACCGTCACCTGATACTAACACCCCCCCCCCCAACCCAAAACCCACCGTCACCTGACAGTGCATCTCCTTACTCAACACTTTCAGGAAAAATGCAGGGAAATAACACATATAAATTAGCAATCACGATACCACAGCTCCCATAAACAGTGAAACAGTTGTTTGAGCCGAACAGTATCGCAAAAAAGTTATTTTCTCCTCCGACATGGCCACTGGAAACACAGCCGTTTGAGCCCAGTTCTGCCCTTTTTCATTACAGGGAAGAGCTGCTGTCACTGACCCATATACACACAGAGCTGTGGGGCGTATTGGAAAGCTGTGAAGCTACCATCACACCGCCATGTCTGCGCTAAAACAGCACCGCAGAAATAAAGCAGAACGCTGTCACTGATGATCCCAGGACGTGACACAGCTAAAACGGAATCTTATCCACCCCCTCCCCCCCGCACAGCCACAGTCCCTGTAGTCATGTTGATCTGCACAGGTGGCAGTGTTCAGCGTGGCATCGCGCTCTACAGCCTTAACTCCGCAACGTGATGTAAAGCAGTCGTGTGGTACCTCTCTGGGTCAAGCTAGCGCGGGCTAGCGCAGGCTAGCGAGGGTTAGGGCAGGCTAGTGCAGGCTAGGGAGGGCTAGCCACCCGCACGGTGGAAACGGGATATTACTGTGCTATACTCACCTCCCATTGCAAGTGTGGTGGAATGTTTCTGATCTGCAGTTTTCTGGTCCTGGAATTTGGGGGGGGGGGGGGGGGGGTTGGGGGTGGAGAGGAGAGAAAGAAAGAGAGAGAGAGAGGGGGCACTCAGTAAGAATTCCCATGAAATCAATTCTTTTATCAGTTAACCTCATTCATTTCAAATAATATCATTAAGGGAAGAGGTTAATAAGGACATCAATAAGAACAGACCAAAGACTGTTTTTAAAAAATATATACATTTGCATTATCTTACATAAAATGGGGCTTCACGTTAATTGCATAAAATTACTTTTCAGAAAGTATACTCTAATTATTGCGGAATTGGAGACATGCCATTGGTCAAATTTCCACCCTGGTGCATCCTGATTGGACGTAAAGCCCAGTCCTGCCATGTATGGCCGACTTTGTGCCATATGAGGCATAGCTAGCAAGCTGGGCAGAGGCAGAACCCCACAGAACACCGCAGGTTTGCAGTCTAGATTGATAACAGATGTATCTTATTCCCAAAATGCAAGGCAGACAGAGCATCGCCCGGAGGAAGGGGGGAAAAGAGACACAGGCTATCATCACAACCAGTCCCTTCTATTGCTCTGTAGGCATGGTAACGGTGACTTTGTGTGCACACCACTAACTAAACTTAGTTCTGCACCGACCAAGATGATGAATCTGCAGTATGTGCCTTCCCCGCTGGTGAGGACCGAACCCACATAGAACCGCGCGTTTGCCTCACCGCCAAGGCCGCTAACACAGAGCCGCTAACACAGAGCTGCCCCACCACTAAGGCCGCTAACACAGAGCTGCCCCACCACTAAGGCCGCTAACACAGAGCCGCCCCACCACTAAGGCCGCTAACACAAAGCCGCTAACACAGAGCTGCCCCACCGCTAAGGCCGCTAACACAGAGCTGCCCCACCGCTAAGGCTGCTAACACAGAGCTGCCCCACCGCTAAGGCCGCTAACACAGAGCCGCTAACACAGAGCTGCCCCACCGCTAAGGCCGCTAACACAGAGCTGCCCCACCGCTAAGGCCGCTAACACAGAGCTGCCCCACCGCTAAGGCTGCTAACACAGAGCTGCCCCACCGCTAAGGCCGCTAACACAGAGCCTGCCCCATTGAAATAAGACACTGTCGGTGGCTGTAGTACACTACCAGCTGCCTTGGCACTCTCTCAAAAACATGAGCACCGGTGTCCTTTTCCCCAACTCAGAGTGGAGGGAAGGGGGTGTGGAGGGCAGGGAAGGGGGTGGGGAGGGCAGGGAAGGGGGTGGGGAGGGAAGGGGAGGGGGTGGGGAGGGCAGGGGGAGTGGAGGGAAGGGAAGGGGGTGGGGAGGGCAGGGGGTGTGGAGGGAAGGGAAGGGGGTGGGGAGGGAAGGGGAGGGAAGGGGAGGAGAGGCCGGTTGTGAGCGGAGTCTTGAATGAGTGGAGGAAGGCCAGTCACAGCACACCATTGCAGCAGACTCATTCACCACACATCTCTCCAATCAATTAACCAGCGACAGAGAGCCAACTGCACCAACCAATCAGCTTTTACAGGCTACTCGCATGCTGTGGTGATTGTGAATGTCATGTTTCTTGAGCAAATAAAGAAAATAGAATTTGAAAACTTAAGTTTATTTTTAAGTTAAACTTAAGCCAAGGAGTAAGAGAGGCGACAGAGAGAGAGAGACTGTGTGAAAGATAAAGTATGAGTCAGTGATTTCTATCTGCTTTCATATTTATCAATGATATCATCTGAACATGAATGCAGATTTCTTATGGCAGTAAAACTAAAACTGAACTGAGTCAGAGAGGAGCTGGGTTTGAGACTTTGCAGAAAGCTAAACTAAGGTGGACCACATGCATTTAGTTTTAACCAGAGAATTAAGAATACAAGATCCAGGAGCTGCTTTTTGTATTGGCACACTCTTTCCAGCAGTTCAACATGATTGTTTCTTCACCCACAGCTAACCAACTCAAATATTTCATGTCCCATTTTCTGTACAATAACAAAATTGCATCAGTATTTTCCTATTACGCCTGTTGATCATTTTAAAATATTTTGCCCATCAAAACACTCTTGCCGTATCACATGCTTTCAAAATATGAAATTACACATTCACCATTATGGTGGTTAATAATCAGATAGTTACCCCTCTTCTCTCCTCTCAGATAACATGATTGGCTTGATACAACTATGTATTTAGAGAAGCTATTCAGGTTAGAAATCTCGCTCAAGGGTGCAATCAACTCAAAAAACAAACCTACAGCGTTGGAGATGCCAGCCCAGGTCCTTAACCTCTACACTGTCACCTGAGGGTATGGCAGCTGAGAGTATCTGGAATGACTGGTTTGGCACCTGGATTATCCATGAAAAGTATCAGTCGCATGTGTTTATGTATATGCTTCACCTGGTTCCTTTGAAACACTCCCAACATTTCTAGGCAAGGGAGTCCAAATCCCTTTTCTGTGAACAATTCAGCTTCAAAATGCGGACTAACACTAAAATCATCTGACTGCAAAACTACTTTATATTTCAGAAACATTTTCTTGAGACGCATTATCAGACAACCTTTTTCTTTCTTTATCCTGTCACCTTCTTTATACCTCACTCACTCAGCGCAGCTCTATGCTACACAGGTGAGAGGATGTTAGCGCAGCTCTGTGCTACACCAGTGAGAGGAGGTTAGCGCAGCTCTGTGCTACACCAGTGAGAGGAGGTTAGCGCAGCTCTGTGCTACACCAGTGAGAGGAGGTTAGCGCAGCTCTGTGCTACACCAGTGAGAGGATGCTAGCGTAGCTCTGTGCTACACCAGTGAGAGGAGGTTAGCGTAGCTCTATGCTACACCAGTGAGAGGAGGTTAGCGCAGCTCTATGCTACACCAGTGAGAGGAGGTTAGCGTAGCTCTGTGCTACACCAGTGAGAGGAGGTTAGCGCAGCTCTATGCTACACCAGTGAGAGGAGGTTAGCGTAGCTCTATGCTACCAGTGAGAGGAGGTTAGCGCAGCTCTATGCTACCAGTGAGAGGAGGTTAGCGCAGCTCTGTGCTACACCAGTGAGAGGAGGTTAGCGTAGCTCTGTGCTACACCAGTGAGAGGAGGTTAGCGTAGCTCTATGCTACACCAGTGAGAGGAGGTTAGCGTAGCTCTGTGCTACACCAGTGAGAGGAGGTTAGCGCAGCTCTATGCTACACCAGTGAGAGGAGGTTAGCGTAGCTCTATGCTACCAGTGAGAGGAGGTTAGCGCAGCTCTATGCTACCAGTGAGAGGAGGTTAGCGCAGCTCTGTGCTACACCAGTGAGAGGAGGTTAGCGTAGCTCTATGCTACCAGTAAGAGGAGGTTAGCGCAGCTCTGTGCTACGCCAGTGAGTGGGGAGAATCTGAGGGGAAGTGCACCAGAACCTACATCTTAGAAAAGAAATAGGTGAAATTAAAAAAAAAAAAAACCAGGACACTGTGGGGCCGCCACACACCCATGTGTGACAGAGAGAGAATTACCTGACGAACGGTCACAGGGACTGCAAACTAAAACAACGCAGATGAAGAAAGGGAAACGGGACCCTGCGAGTGGAGGTGGATTTGCGAGAGGCTGTAAATGTTCGAGCGAGAGTGACATCTGGCTCCAGCCCTGCGGAGGGAGGCCTCGCCATCCCTGTGTGAGAATCGCGCTGCAGAGCGAGAGCGAGAGCAGGGGAGGGGGAGGGGGAGCGCGTGCGGGGGAGGGGGAGGGGGAGCGCGTGCGGGGGAGGGGGTGGGGGAGCGCGTGCAGGGGAGGGGGTGGGGGAGGGGGAGGGTGTGTGGGGGAGGGGGAGGGGATCTCAGTTCCACCGCCTGGGAAAGGGTTAAAGAAGAATTTACGGCATGCGGTTGCACCTTAATCCCCGACGACCTCTGAACCTTGTAAGCCACGCCCACCGGAGGCAGGAAATGGGGCCGACATCCCACCCCTCCTCCCCATCTCTATATCACACTTTCAAAGTCCACAATGCAGGCTGCCTACCGCTGAGTTCGCTTTGCGTATTTCGGGGGGGGCGCATGATCGCCACATGGCTGTTTCTGGCCACACTTTCAGCTCAAAGCATCGCCATTACCAGCCCTGCCGAGCCAGAGATCCACCAGCAGCTTCAGCTCATTTTCACACAAGCCTATGATACTGCTTTTTTGGGTGGGGGGGTGGGGGGGTGAGGGAGGGAGGGGTGGACAAATAGAACATGAGTGGGATATATATACTGGCTGGGGGCAGGTCTGGGGGGGGAGGCATGCAACAATGAGAAGGGAACCACAATGACATCGACCGCCCACCCCCCACCCCCAACTATCATCCCTTAATTAGCACAATCCTAAGAAATGTTCTTAGCCCCCCCTCCCCCCAGCACAGCTCCGAATGCTAACGTTCTAATTGGTGGATGCAGAGTTAGCGCCATAGCGAAGGGGGTGGGGACACACTGTCGTGGAAAGAGACTGTTGGTTGAGTCTCTGGTACAGGGATACCCTTCGTAATACACACAGATGCAGATTACGCAGAAACCCAGAAACAGCAATCACACATCCATTGCACACTAAATAAAACACACTAAATAAGCTGCACTTATTTGAATTGTGAATGAACCACATGCTGCTTAAGCAAATGTTTTGGGGCGAAATGTTCTCCTCTTGGAACCCTGGGTTTCTTGTACAAGCCGGTTGCTAGTTCAGGGTCAGAAGGCACAGGTTGGCTACAAACTGAATCCAACAGTAACGCGTCTTTCTTTTGAAGAGAGGGGCCCCCAGGGCTACGGACAGACAGGCTACATTTTTAAAACTTTTTTCCAGTCATTTATCAGACAGCCTTTTCCAGATAGACTTATACAGCTTACATTATTTTAAATACAATCCATTCACACAGCCGGATCTTTACTGGAGCAATTCAGGTGAAACGTCCGCGAATGAAACTTCTAACCTGGGAATCACACGCACAGCTCCCTGACCTGGGAATCACACACACTCCCCGACCTGGGAATCACACGCACTCCCTGACCTGGGAATCATACACACTCCCTGACCTGGGAATCACAAACACTCCCTGACCTGGGAATCACACGCACTCCCTGACCTGGGAATCACATGCACTCCCTGACCTGGGAATCACACGCACGGCTCCCTGACCTGGGAATCACACGCACGGCTCCCTGACCTGGGAATAACACGCACTCCCTGACCTGGGAATCACACGCACTCCCTGACCTGGGAATCACACGCACTCCCTGACCTGGGAATCACACGCACTCCCTGACCTGGGAATCACACACACTCCCCAACCTAGGAATCACACGCACGGCTCCCTGACCTGGGAATAACACGCACTCCCTAACCTGGGAATCACACGCACTCCCTGACCTGGGAATCACACGCACTCCCTGACCTGGGAATCACACGCACTCCCTGACCTGGGAATCACACGCACTCCCCGACCTAGGAATCACACGCACTCCCTGACCTGGGAATCACACACACTCCCTGACCTGGGAATCACACACACAGCTCCCTGACCTGGGAATCACACGCACTCCCTGACCTGGGAATCACACGCACTCCCTGACCTGGGAATCACACGCACTCCCTGACCTGGGAATCACACGCACTCCCCGACCTAGGAATCACACGCACTCCCTGACCTAGGAATCACACACACAGCTCCCTGACCTGGGAATCACACGCACTCCCTGACCTGGGAATCACACGCACTCCCTGACCTGGGAATCACTCCCTGACCTGGGAATCACACGCACGGCTCCCTGACCTGGGAATCACACGCACTCCCTGACCTGGGAATCACACACACTCCCTGACCTGGGAATCACACACACAGCTCCCTGACCTGGGAATCACACACACAGCTCCCTGACCTGGGAATCACACGCACTCCCTGACATGGGAATCACACGCACTCCCTGACCTGGGAATCACACGCACTCCCCGACCTGGGAATCACACGCACTCCCCGACCTAGGAATCACACGCACTCCCTGACCTAGGAATCACACACACAGCTCCCTGACCTGGGAATCACACGCACTCCCTGACCTGGGAATCACACACACTCCCTGACCTGGGAATCACACGCACTCCCTGACCTGGGAATCACACGCACGGCTCCCTGACCTGGGAATCACATGCACAGCTCCCTGACCTGGGAATCACACGCACTCCCTGACCAGGGAATCACACGCACTCCCTGACCTGGGAATCACACGCACGGCTCCCTGACTTGGGAATCACACGCACGGCTCCCTGACCTGGGAATCACACGCACGGCTCCCTGACCTGGGAATCACACGCACGGCTCCCTGACCTGGGAATCACACGCACGGCTCCCTGACCTGGGAATCACATGCACGGCTCCCTGACCTGGGAATCACACGCACTCCCTGACCATTAAAGCTAAACTAGCACCCAACTCAATGCTTAATGCATGCCGCCAGCACCTCAACCAAAGCTGCACCCCCCCCCCCCCCAACCAAAAAAACCCACCCTGACTGTGTTTGAAACTAGGGAAAAGAAAAGAGAGACACTGAAGGAGAACAGAGCAATGGGCCACTATGTCATTCAGACAGTTGCCTCCCCCCAGGGGTCAAAGGTGAACTTCCCTGAGGATGGGTGGGAAGAGATGACTGTGTGTGGGGACAGGGGAGGGGGTGCCATTGTCCTGGCAGATGAGGTTATTGATGAGACTAGGGTCGGGTTGGTGGGGGGAGTGGGGGGTGGGGAAGGTGGTGGGGGGTTGCGTTGGGCTTGGAATTTCAAAGTTTAGCTTCTTGATGAACACAATGGTGAAAGAAACAGAGCGGGGGGGGGGGGGGGGGCGCATTTGGGGACTGAGGAGGACGGGGCAACCGTTTGGGGACTGAGGAGGACGGGGCGACTGTTTGGGGACTGAAGCCAGAGTTCGGTCACCTTCCACAAACGCAGATTCTATCTGCCGCTCGATCACGGCACTGTTCCAGCTTCCACTGCCCTTACGGTTCAAACAAACTAACTGCTCTCCACCACCCCTCCCCCCCCCCCCCCCCCCCCCCTCCCCCTCCCCCTCCCCCTCCCCCTCCGCCTCCCCCTCCGCCTCGCTCAGAATGGTGGGGGTGTGTACTGTGAGCATTAAACCCCACCCTTCCCCACCCCTGCCACCCTGCTGCCTTCCCCTGCCTTATCACATCCCCCACCCCACACTGAGAACACACACACAGACGCATGCACACACAGACACACACACAGACGCATGTGAACACACACACGCACGCACACACACACACAGACGCATGCACATGCACACACACACACGCATGCACACACACACGCATGCACGCGCGCATACACACACAGACGCATGCACACACACACACACACAGACATACACAGACCCATGCACACACACACACACATCCACCCTGCCCCAAACACCTCACACACATACACACACACACACACACCACAACCACCGCCATCACCAGAATACACACATCCACTCTGCCCCAAACACCTCACACACACACACACACACACACACACACCACTGCCATCACCTGGTGTCTTTCCATTCACCAGAGACCCGGAAGCGAACCTAAACGAGCACTGTTTAATGAAACGAGAGCCATTCTCTTAGCCCGAGCAAGTTACACAGCTTTACCATTTTTATAAAGTATCCATTTATACAGTTAGGTATACACTGAAGCAATTCAGGTAAGGATCACTGCTCAAGAGTACAACAGCAGTGTCCTACCCAGGAATCGAACCTGAAAACCTGGTCACAAGACTAATTCCCAAACCCAAACACTACACTGCTGCCAGTGCTTCATTAAAAAAATGGGTTATAAAAAAGAAAACAATTATGTGTTAATGAGCCATCAGAAGAGCCATGTTCCTGCAGTGTGTGTACCTGCAGTACAGGGTTAGGGTTAGTAACCTGCAGTAACTCCAGACCGTCCACCTGCCATGTGACACCCAAAGGCAGGAGCTCAGACAGGAAGCCGAGCGCACACAGGAAGTGTCGGCACATTTCAGTTTGTCTTTTGTTCCATCTCCACTTCCTGTCTCATCTCCTTTCCTACCAGGCACAGCAGGGAGGCTGGGGGGTGGGCAAGAAAACTGAATTGAGAGGGAAAGAACAATAGGCTTCTAAAATGGTGAAACCTGTTCCGCCTCGTGTTCCTGTGAGCTTTCTGCAAGCACGCCTCCCCCCCCCCCGGCTCCGACCTCACTTCCTTTTGAAGGCGAGGGACGGTGTCCGCTTTCAGAAAGCACCACGTTGTGTTTCTGACACATGATTCGCAGCAAATCGGTTTGAATCGCACCGTTACCCAATCAGCTGAAAGGACCGATGTGCCGAGAACATCCCGTCGACTACGCCGCATAGATCAGATGCGTGGGCCGGCCACAGTACCCAAACGCTCTGAGAACCCTAACCCTAACTGCCCCACGGGCCGGCCACAGTACCCAAACGCTCTGAGAACCCTAACCCTAACTGCCCCACGGGCCGGCCACAGTACCCAAACGCTCTGAGAACCCTAACCCTAACCCTAACCCTAACCGCCCAACGGGCTGGCCACAGTACCCAAACGCTCTGAGAACCCTAACTGCCCCACGGGCCGGCCACAGTACCCAAACGCTCTGAGAACCCCAACCCTAACTGCCCCACGGGCCGGCCACAGTACCCAAATGCTCTGAGAACCCCAACCCTAACTGCCCCACGGGCCGGCCACAGTTCCCAAACGCTCTGAGAACCCTAACCCTAACCCTAACCCTAACCGCCCAACGGGCCGGCCACAGTACCCAAACGCTCTGACAACCCTAACCCTAACTGCCCCACGGGCCGGCCACAGTACCCAAACGCTCTGAGAACCCTAACCCTAACCGCCCCACGGGCCGGCCACAGTACCCAAACGCTCTGAGAACCCTAACCCTAACCCTAACCGCCCAACGGGCCGGCCACAGTACCCAAACGCTCTGACAACCCTAACCCTAACTGCCCCACGGGCCGGCCACAGTACCCAAACGCTCTGAGAACCCTAACCCTAACTGCCCCACGGGCCGGCCACAGTACCCAAACGCTCTGAGAACCCTAACCCTAACTGCCCCACGGGCCGGCCACAGTACCCAAACGCTCTGAGAACCCTAACCCTAACTGCCCCACGGGCCGGCCACAGTACCCAAACGCTCTGAGAACCCTAACCCTAACTGCCCCACGGGCCGGCCACAGTACCCAAACGCTCTGAGAACCCTAACCCTAACTGCCCCACGGGCCGGCCACAGTACCCAAACGCTCTGAGAACCCTAACCCTAACCCTAACCCTAACCGCCCAACGGGCTGGCCACAGTACCCAAACGCTCTGAGAACCCTAACCCTAACTGCCCCACGGGCCGGCCACAGTACCCAAACGCTCTGAGAACCCCAACCCTAACTGCCCCACGGGCCGGCCACAGTACCCAAATGCTCTGAGAACCCCAACCCTAACTGCCCCACGGGCCGGCCACAGTTCCCAAACGCTCTGAGAACCCTAACCCTAACCCTAACCCTAACCGCCCAACGGGCCGGCCACAGTACCCAAACGCTCTGACAACCCTAACCCTAACTGCCCCACGGGCCGGCCACAGTACCCAAACGCTCTGAGAACCCTAACCCTAACCGCCCCACGGGCCGGCCACAGTACCCAAACGCTCTGAGAACCCTAACCCTAACCCTAACCGCCCAACGGGCCGGCCACAGTACCCAAACGCTCTGACAACCCTAACCCTAACTGCCCCACGGGCCGGCCACAGTACCCAAACGCTCTGAGAACCCTAACCCTAACTGCCCCACGGGCCGGCCACAGTACCCAAACGCTCTGAGAACCCTAACCCTAACTGCCCCACGGGCCGGCCACAGTACCCAAACGCTCTGAGAACCCTAACCCTAACTGCCCCACGGGCCGGCCACAGTACCCAAACGCTCTGAGAACCCTAACCCTAACTGCCCCACGGGCCGGCCACAGTACCCAAACGCTCTGAGAACCCTAACCCTAACTGCCCCACGGGCCGGCCACTTGTGTGGGGGTGTTGCACTGAAATGATTTGGCAGCAGCGCTGCCAGGTGAAATCCCATCCCTCCCAGACTGGCAAAAATTATCAAATGGAAAGAACGTGGAAGGTGACACACCTGAAGTCGGCATATTCAATTAAAACAAGTGAACTAGGTACAAAGACACACCTGCAAATGTGGTATAAACACCCACCCTAAAGCAGCACTCACTCGTTCCTGATCGCCAAGATCAGTGCAGAAACAGCAGCGAAGCCTGATCGGCCAGCATGGGAATGATGCGTACACAACCGAAGGTGAATAGAACACCTGCAAGGTCACAGCTGAGGCTCAAATAAAGCCCCCTGCATTTAGCCCCCCCCTCCTCCTCGTACCAGTGGGGACAGTCCAGCAGCAGGAGGCCCAGACAGGTGGGTTGGGCAGGCTAGTGACGGGGAACGCCAAAGGGAAATAAGCAGAGCGAAAGTAAAGATAACTCAAAGCGCGTCCCATTATCTGAAACAGATGCCGTCACGTCCACCACTGCCCAGCCCCTTCGGGAAGATGAAGAGTCTGTCCCTGCAGCTTTATTCTGCCAAATATGTGCCTGAGCTTTAACGAGGGGGGGGGGGGGGGGCGCTGTGCAGTGTGGTGCTGGAATGACTGAGTGCTGGGCTTGTGAATATTTCATGCACTCGTGTATGTGCGAGAAAGTGTGCACACACGCGAGCAGCGAGGACGCACACCAGTAATCCCCAAAGACGCGCTGCTCGCGAGCAGCAAGTGTGCACGGGAAGGACAGGAGCTGCTCATGCGTAGACGAGGCTCCTTAAAAGATTAAAAATAGTGAGATCAGCACAGTTTAAAATGATCATGGAGGACAGAACCAATGCTCTTCTAATTCAGATATTTGAATTACTTTCCCGCTTTGTGGCAGAATTTTTAACACGGTGGAGAGTCATCGCTGCAGCTGGACAGCAGAAACCCTTCAGCAGTGTGTGAGACTGGGGGGGAGGGGCTTCAGCAACAGTAGGGTTACTAAGAGCACAATTCTGTTTTACTTTACAGATCAGATGAGACAAGCTCTGTGATGGTGGGTGGGTGTGTGTGTGTGTGTACGTGTGTGCATAAATATATACACAGTATATATGCATGCGTGCGTGTATGTGTGTGTGCATGTGTGCGTGTGTGTGGGCATGTATGCATGCATTTGCGCACCTTGCATGTGTGTGGCATGCATATGTGTGTGGGTGTGTGTGTCTGCATGTACACTGCGCACATGAGCATGTGTGTGTGTGTATGCGCACTGCGCACATGAGCATGTGTGTGTGTGTGTGTGTATGTACACTGCGCACATGAGCATGTGTGTGTGTGTGTGTATGCGCACTGCGCACATGCACGTGTGTGTGGGCGTGTGGGTGGGGGATGGGGGATGAGATCTTGCATGCTAGCTGTCTCTGAAAGGTTTAAGAGCCCGTCTCTCTCTGTGCGTGACTTTCACACACAGAAGCCCACTGACCTGTCTTTACCTGCTGGCTGCGGTACCTGAGATGAGCCACCGACAGGTAAAGACAGGTCAGTGGGCAGCTGCACAGCCGTGTACACGTCTAGAGTTCTGCCCATCCCGGCACCGGCAGCATTCTAACCTTTTTATTTGTACAAACAAGCAAAATAATAATAATAATAATTTTTAAAAATAAAAATAAAAAGGTAGCACTCTGCCAGTGCTGGGAAACGGTAACTCTAGACGGATACACACTTCTGCAGCACTTTGCAGTGCGTGAGATCCTGTCACTTAAAACGCAAGCCGCCATTTTGGGGTCACACGGGCACAGCGGCTGTAGATGCACAGATCGCAGGCACCCCCTTGTTTCAGAGAGGCCGCTCTCGCTCAGTGACCCTGCCTAACGTAGTCACCACTGGTGTGGTCAAGATTCCAGAGAGGGGGACCATGTCACTGCACCAAAAACCCGCACTTTATCTGGGCGTGCCACATGACAGCCCGGGATCATAGTCTAGACCAGTGACATGCTCGGTGTTTGTAATATAATGGCATTTTCTGAATCTGTTGGGGAATTTTAAAAAAACAGTCTAATGGCAGTAAAACACTCTTTTGCACCGATCTCCACAATCCAGCGAGAATAACCAAAAGGTCAAAGTTCGTCTGCACTTCACACTCCAAGGCGACCAACATAATGCCGATACTAGAGACGACGTAGAGATGGATTGCTTCAAACGTTGTTCAGATTAGTTAAATGGTTTAACATAGAATACTGCTTAATTGGCAAAATGACAGATAATTTCAATTCAAGCCCATTCATCTGATCATGTGTATATTTGAGCATCTAGGGCAAAAAGCAATTTTGCCTCCATTTTTTGTCCTTAACAATGTTCCCACCCGCTGCCCTGCACTACTGGACGGCGAACGTCGAAAGCGTTACTACCAGCAGAAGTTCACCCAACCCTGGAGTTTCACCCTCCTGCTCTCCCATTGGCTCTGCAGTTAACGATGGCCGACGGAATCCGGGGAGGTTACTTTGAAGTGCGTCGGTCCAGGACCAACTGGCAAAGCCCTAACCCTAACCCTAATCCTAAACTTAACCCTAACCCGTCACACGGCACTGCAATGCCTGCTGCCTGCTCGCTTATGGGAGGCTTAGTCTGGAGCTTTAATATGTTTCCTCTTAATCAAACCGGCGGAGTCATTAGCGCTTGCGTTAGCTCCAGAGCTAGTGCTAAGTTCCGATTCCATAAGGGATTCCCAACCCACGAGAAGAGCAGAATTCCACACACCATCATTCCCAAGCACTCCGGGCCACACACACACACAAAGAAAAGAGCGCAGAGTCAGGGTAGCTTTTGACAGATAATTAGACTCTGTTGACTGTACAGTTGTTTTGAGGAGAGAAAACGGTAGAGAGAGAGACAAACACAAGTATGACGTTTTCAAGACAAGCATTTGGGAAAAGGGGACCATGTGGGCAGGGTAAGGAAGATTCAGGGCTGGACCAAAAGGACAACAATTCATTTTTCAGCACTCAAGATACGAAGCTTCTGGTTGAATTGCTTGTGTAATAAACTGGAGACGAAACTTAACTGATAAAATCTGGCAACTAATCCCATAGCGCTGACTTCCAGGGACTCAAAACACTGCAATTGGGCTAACGGCGTGTCAGCCAACCCCAAGCATTAATCCTACACTGCAAGCCCAGGCGAGCCTCAGTCAAGCAGGCATGTTTAGCCAGCTTACAGTAAAAGGACAAGAATGTGTTTGGTGTAATGCTAACTCCAGACTGGGTGGCACGACCATGTGAACGCGGCCTCGATCCCTCGTGAGTAGAACCCGCCCTCCCGAGCAGAACCCGCCGCCGCGGCTGCGCGCAGGCGCTACGCAGAACCGGCGGAAAACGAGGCTCGCGTGAGCTCGGCACGCATCTGAAGGAAGTACGCAAATGGCCGCGTCGCTCGAGAGCTCAATACAGGCGAGGAGAAGAACCGCGGAGTTTAGACGGAGATTGTAGGGTTTGGTGGAGATAATGTGGAATAACAGAGAGGTACAAGGAGTGGCGGGGGGCGTGGGGGCAGGGTTTGACTTTTCAAAATGGCGTCATCAGCAGTGGGCGTTCTGTCTCCCAGGTTCTGCGGTACTTGCGGCTGCATAACCGAGCAGCTGACCGCTACGAGTCTGACCACATTCGAGAGAGTCTGACCACATTCGAGAGAGTCTGACCACGTTCTAGAGAGTCTGACCACGTTCTAGAGCAGTGGTGTCAAACTCATGCCATGGAGGGCCGTGTGTATGCAGGTTTTCATTCCAACCAATTAATGCTACCTTAATTGAGTCCAATTACTCATTCAGCCATATGCGTTTAACTGCATTGAAGCACAGAATATAAGAAAATTTTTATTTATACAATGCGGGTCACCATAGACGTCGGGTCACCATTGTGCACAAACCTGCATCCCTAATTCAGCAAATAATTTAACTAATTATATAATCAAGATCTGAGGCTGGAATGAAAACCTGCATACACACGGCCCTCCATGGCACGAGTTTGACACCACTGTTCTAGAGAGTCTGACCACATTCTAGAGAGTCTGACCATGTTCTAGAAAGTCTGACCACGTTCTAGAGAGTCTGACCACGTTCTAGAGAGTCTGACCACATTCTAGAGAGTCTGACCACATTCTACAGAGTCTGACCGTGCTCTAGCGAGCTTGGACCATACGGTCGCTGGGGGGTAACCCACACCACAGTGTTTGCACATGGCGATGAGCGCATCCTTTACTGCCTACACCCACAGTCTAAGTAATGGGCCCAATCCAGGTCAACCACCAATTTACCCAGGGTGCACTGCTGAAGGCCTGGGCTGCTGACCACACTGGAGGGTGTAAGCTGATTACGCCTAAAGAAACAGATTATGGACTCTGAACTGAATGAAAACACTGCCGGTAGTCCCAATAACCCACCGCACCACTGCAAGGCAGGAGACCACAAACAACTTAATACAAAAAAAATGAAAAGCACTTGATTGAGAAAAAAAATATACATAAAATTTTTGACAGAAACCAAGTGACTAAACCAAATGTTTAACATGTTGGAACAAACTATTGAGAAAGTCAGCACTTTTAGCCCCATAATGCACTGCCCTCCTCCCTCTTTCCCTCCCTTTTCATGTTTTCCCTTTAGAATTCCTGACTGGCCCATCCCCCTCTGGCCCATCCCCATTATGGGGTGAAAGGTCACTAAACAGAACAGAAAATCTAAAGACGCTGATGTGACGTTAACCCTTTGGGCGCCAGAGAGGAGCTTTGTCGGAACTGCAACAGCCAAAGCTGCGTTATCTCCACAGACTGGAAACGGACACTAGTAGCAGCACTGATTTATTTTACAGGCCAAAGCATTCCCAGCCTGGTGAGATGTGCCAGCATCTTGAACTGTTCTGGTCAAAACTGCAAAAGTTTCACAAATTAAAACCTCCAAGAATTCAGGTCCTTATCTCTCCAGGCCCCTGAATCTGAAATGCCAACCACAAACTTCCACCAGCATGTCTTCAGATGGGACCACAGGTTATATTACAATATGAGCTATGCACTGCTAATTACTGCATCAATATAAAATGTTGAGACAATCTGAATTCAAAGTCAATGAATTAGGTTTCTCCTGGGTAACAAAGTATTGCCATTAACCCTGACCTAAACCATACACTGCGGGTGACATGAATAAGACATGCTGTAGTTTCTTCAGTATCCAGTGGAAGACGTTGTGTTTTCCCTCCCTGCAGGCAGAGAAACACTGGAGAGACAAAAGAGCGGCAAGAAGCTTCTGGGCTTTTATTGATCATCTACTCTATCATCTATCACTCCAGTTTAAAGTGCCATTAACCCTTTGAAGCAAATTTTTTGGAATGTTTCATTTTTTTTTTTTCAAAATTCAGTCAGTGTTCCAGAACTCCACTGCTTTCAGTCACCAGCAGTGACTGCGACATCAGCATCAGAATGTTCAGTTAAGAACATATCAATCAGTGACCTCACTCCTTAAAGGGTAAACAGTCAAAGAACACTAAATAATACTTTGGACAGGAAACGATGTTCAACAAAACAACAATTTCTCAAAACCACGACAAGACCACTGCAGAACAATGTGGCATAAATAGCATGGAGAGTTACATAACTGCCGTACAGCAGAGCCAGCAGCTGCAGTAACTGCCTGGCCTGATCTATCATATTTAAAATAGTGATAAAAACCGATGGGAGGGAAAGAAATCATTAAGATACGATCAATGGCTGAACTGAAACATCAAACACATCTAAACAAACCCCCCCATAGCTCAGGCCAGAGGGAGAAAATAAAGCCCCCCCCTCCGTTAATCATGCAGGGAGGAGCGCAGATGGGACTGGGGGCAGCGGGGCATTCAGCGAGGGCATGCCCCCGCCCAGCGCCACGGGCATTCCTCATGGCACACTTCCCACAGGCCGTGGTAACAAGGGCTCTGCGGTTCCCGTGCCCTCCGCCCGCCGCGCGAGCCGTCCGCGTGGGCACGGGGGGCTCAAACGGCAAGTTTGGGGGGACACCGGACCAGCACACACCAGGGGGGCCACCAAACCGGCACACACCAGGGGGGCCACCAAACCGGCACACACCAGGGGGGCCACCAAACCGGCACACACCAGGGGGGCCACCAAACCGGCACACACCAGGGGGGACACCAAACCGGCACACACCAGGAGGGCCACCAAACCGGCACACACCAGGGGGGCCACCAAACCGGCACACACCAAGGGGGGCCACCAAACCGGCACTCACCAGGGGGGCCACCAAACCGGCACACACCTGGGGGGGAACCAAACCGGCACACACCTGGGCTCAGGGAGTCAGATCTGACGGGGCACATAGCCCACGTGCCTTTGGGTGGAAGCTTTAACACCAACTGCTCCAGAACCAAAAGTCAAACCCTCGATAAAACTGAACGAAAGACAAGACAATGTCAAGCCACCCCTAGACAAGGCAACAGCACTGAGAAAATGTGAAACGACTGAGAAAAAAACACAACTCTAAACCCGCACAACAATTGCTTTGTGTCTGACGCCTGGTATTGCAGAATCACTCAAAACCTGAGTGTTAAATTAAACACACTCCACTTCATCCTTTTCTTTTTATCTTTAAACTGATACATTTTTCTACATGCAAGCATTAGGACAGCTGGTGACTCATAGCAAATAGTAGCACAGATACACTAGACTGATCTGATATTATAATATAGAGTACAGAGATGGGCATGGAGGACTTCAGGGAGTTTCACAGAAAATAAAGATCCTTCACACTGTAAAAAAACAACCGTATGGCAAAGAGGCTGTTAAATATTTAATGGAAAAGTCAAGGTACCAGTCACCATAAGATCAGAAATATTTCATATATCATAACAAGGGGAGAAGTGCAAGAAAAGGTCCAAATTCTACCATGCTGGTGCGTATGTGAACAGGACAGGCGGGAGCAGATTAATTCAGCAGTGCTCTCCCCAGCATGCAGACAATCAGAGATTCAGCCTCTGAGGTCATCATCTCCGCTTCACATACAGCAGTTTGTCAGAAAGAGGAGTCCATCCAGAGAAAATGAGAATGTAACATCTCCGACGTGGCACATCATCTCTGGAGAACGGGTCAGGGCTAAATATTCTCTCCATGCAACACAAGGTGCAGGAGGGCAGTTATGGTCAGTAATCGATTAAAACTGACAAAATAAAAAACTCCAGAAAGAGAGGTCAAAATTAACTGACAAGAAAACTGTCTGTAATTAAGCAAACAGCCCAGGAAACAGGGGGAATGCTTCACCCGCCGCTGGAATAAAGATGTGCAGATTTCACTAAGAAGGACAGGACAGTTTACTAAAAGGGAGACAATTAGATTTTTTTTCTAGCGCAGGGGTCCTCAACCCTGGTCCAGGGGCACCCCTGTATGCTGGTTTTAGGTACAACCCGTCTCGAGATTAAAGCGGTTGAAAAAGGGTCAAAGTGCTAGTTTTATGTTTAGTTTTAAGTCTGGCTCATGAGCATTCACTTCATCTTTTATCATCTCCACAGATTTTCCACAAACAGTTTGGTTTCAATTACCAGTTTTCAGCATGTAGGACTCAGTAGATCTATCAAGTAAACGATACAAAATGCAACCTCACAAAAGGAAAGATTCACACCGAATCGTTTGCCACAACACATTACAGAAAAGGAAAGAGTTAGATGGCCGGACTGACCCGACTGATTAAAAGTCTTCTAATAAAATAATATGGAATATTAATTCTTTATGAAAATCTGTTTCTGGCACAATTTGGCATTAAGAATATAAAGCATACCTCACAAGCCATTAAATGTATCTTACTAAATGAAAAAATAATTCACAGGATTATACTTCAGCTATTGTGGCTGAATGAAAAGCAGTGTTTGCAGGCGCAGTCAGGGCTTCGAGCAGCTAACGCAGGGTCAGCCCAGACCATAAACCCTCTAAGGCTCCGGCGTCCCACTACTGTCATCAGTACACGTTTAACCATGAGCACGGCCACACACAGCTACCTCCTGTAAGACATGCTACACATTAGTGTATGTGAGTGTGTGTGTGTGTGTGAGTGTGAGCGTGTGCGTGTGTGTGTGTGTGAGTGTGAGTGTGAGCGTGTGTGCATGTGAGTGTGTGTGTGTGAGTGTGTGCGTGTGAGTGTGAGTTGTATGTGAGTGTGTGTGTGTGTGTGTGTGTGTGAGTTGTGTGTGAGTGTGAGTGTGTGTGTGAGTGTGAGTGTGTGCGTGTGTGCATGTGAGTGTGTGTGTGTGTGTGTGTGAGTGTGAGTGTGTGTGTGTGAGTGTGTGCGTGTGAGTGTGTGAGAATGTGTGTGTGTGTGCATGTGAGTGTGTGTGAGTGTGTGGGTATGTGAGTGTGTGTGCGTGTGTATATATGTGTGTGAGTTTGTGTGTGTGTGGGTGTGTGTGAGTGTATATACGTGTGTGAGTGTGAGTGTGTATATACGTGTGTGAGTGTGTGTGTGTGCGTGTGTGAGTGTGTATATACGTGTGAGTGTGTGTGTGTGTGTGTGTGTGAGTGTGAGTGTGTGTGTGTGTATATACGTGTGTGTATGTGAGTGTGTGCATGTATGAGTGTACATGCGTGTGTGCTTGTGTGTATGTGTACGTGAGTGTGTATGAGTGTGTGTGTGTGCGTGTGTGTATATGTGTGTGTGAGTTTGTGTGTGTGTGTGCTGTTCCTTTATGCCATCCTGCTGCTGATTCCCAACCCCCACCTTTCCAAAGTCCCTCACCCTTGTGAACCACCCCTCCCAAAACGGCCAGTGTTCTCCTTCATTCCCTCCCCGTCCCTCTCCAACGGTGTCACAAACAAGTGGCTCCGTTTGAACTCCTGTTTAATCAATTATCCTGCAGCTCCACATAGACCCTCTAGGTTTTACTGAACAAAATCCAGAGAAATCAAACACACTTCCAATTGGCTAACTGCCCGTGTTCAATGACTTCTTTAAAAAAATAAATAAAACCCTCCATTTCATAGGCTAATCGACTGGTAAAACAAAAATGCCTTAATGCTCATTTTATTGATACACTGGAATTTAATCAAAAAGTAAATAACAAATATGGCAAGGAAAAAAATCAGTTTCACACCTTTTACAAATATCATGAAGGGAATCATTCATCTGTGCATTGACTGAAGACTGAACCCTCTTGTTTTAAACCTGTTCAGCAAGACGAATGCAGTCTATTGACTAGGGACATTGAAATTGAATAAATCTAGGTCATTATAGTGATGAAGCAAACATCTACAAATTAATCTTAGGGTCTCAGCGAGATCTGAAGTCACTAATATCTCCCGACATCCTTCCACATAAAAAATAACAGGCAACACCGCAAAAAATAACTTTCAAGGGGCCCCTATCCGTTCAGTTTGGAGCCGATTCCGTTTCCTTCCCGAACCAAAGGAAGAGCGACCTGCTTAAACCGTCGCCAGTAATGGAAAATGGAATATGAATTGACGCGATCTCCCTACAGTATACCACGCGATTGATGGACAGCGCATCTCGGCTGGTTTTCCACGCGCTTATTATTCTGCACGCGGCAAGGCATTCTGCTCGTGAGAGCAGCGGTTTTGGAATGCCAAATAGGTCTGACGGAGACTAGCCGCCGTGCTCCGGTGAGCAACGCGGGTTTCTCGGCCGACACTAAAGCGCCCAGCGCCGCTGGCGGCTCCGCTGAGGAATGTCGCTCTCCTGCAGCAGCGAGTGTGGAAGGCAGGTTCTCTCCTGCATTGTTACGTCACCGGCTCCCCACCCATCCCTTCCTCCCCCCACTCGCTCTCGTGCACCGAATTCCACAGCTCCTAAAAGAAAAAAAAGAAGGGGAAAAAAACAGGGAAGCCACTGCCCACAAATTGGGAGAGGGGTTCCCTGCCATTTCTTCGATGGCTCGAGCTGATGGTTCCCAGCCACACAACTCGACCCCTGACCCCACGACTGGGTTTGAAATCCTCTTGTTGAGTTTAAAAGGGCCCGAGGGCAGTCAAGGGCAGGACTGCGCGGGTACAGCAAACAACTGGACCTTTAACGCGCTGAAGCTTAGAAGAGCTAAAATGGCCATTTTTGGGGGGGGGGACTTTGCTGAAGTGGGCTAGAGAGGCTCCGGTTGCAACCAAAGCACCAACAGAGGCATCAACCAGATTTTACTAGACCAGTTTAGCTACATATCTTAACGTTCAGATAAAGACCACAATAATGTTCATAAGACTGTACTACACATCTGCAACTAAATATTTGTACATTCATTTCATTTACATCTTTGTGAGGTAAGGGCCTGGAAAGTATTAATGCCAAGGATTACACAATTATTAAAAACAGAATACAGTTTTCTTGGAATAAAAACAAAGTCCGATAAATAATTGTTTAAAGAACAAAGCGGACTAAACCAAAATCATTCAAAACTGAACAAAACAGTGTAACCTTTTTTCTTTCACAAATTAGAAGTATCACCAGTACAGTTATTACTGACTATTGATTTTATAGTCAAAAATTCTGTACGGTTCGCGCAATTCCACGAATACACAATTTTCAGGTCGAGCGGGCTACGAAAATCACGCAAAAAAATAAATAAAAGGAACAGTATCGCAATGGTTTAAAAGCGCCAAACGGCAATTTATAAATGGCCAAAGCTTACGTTCAATGTACAAAATAGAAAAGCACAGCACACATTTCCTGAATTTTTTACATACGTCCAAATTAAAGTGTCACTTCTTTCAACATGCACCTACGCGGGACTAGAGAGAGAAATGTTCGTCACAGAAAGCTGCGTTTTTCCCTGTACTCTCGATTTCAAGAGCAGAGTGCATGCCCCTCGTAACTTTGTGTAGCACGCGAGGCAACTGCGCAAAAAAGTCTTTTACTACGCGGCCCTGCATGCATTTTTCGGACAATGCGCGCATGCTCGTTTGTCAGCGTGTATACATGCGTCAAGCCCGCATGAGGTGGGGTCGGTGCGGTGGGTGATGTAGAGAGAAATAGCGAGAAAAACAACTCTGGAATCCATTTACTGCCGAGGGGGATGTGCCTTCAGTCTGGGTCAAAGTTCACACTCCTTGTAGTAACGACCAGCCCCAGTAATGGGAAGATGGCAGCCAGCAAGCCTCCATTTTGTGTGATGTCAATAGAATGAGGTTAGCCCATATATATATATATATGGGCTAACATCACACACACACACACACACACATATATATATATATAACTAGTATGTTTTACATATATTGGAAATTAACCTTTACTTAAACAACTGTGATTGGTGAAATGAAATTTGTACTCATAATTCAGTTTTTAAAAATGCACAAAACCTGATCATCGGGACTATGAAGGATGTCAGACATGTTGGGAAATGGATTTTCCTCGTGCCCGCAAACGCGGCACTGCCATTCATCGCGCAGTTTGAAGATTCGACGGTGTTCAGTGAGCCTAATATATTCTTTCACACAAAATACGCTATATCATCGTACAGTTACAGGCCCAGTTTTGTTAGACTGAGAATACACAGAAGCACCTCGCTGTCGCTCCCTCCCCCTCCTTTCCCCGTCCCGTTCGCCATTTTGTGTACTGGGATAGAGGCAACATACCAAACTTACACTACCAGGCTACCTAAATGCACACTTGTTCATGAAGCAGCGGTATAAAATAATGGGTAAAATGAAAACGGCACACTGTAAATTCGTGTTCACATATACTTCAACAGTTGTAGCGAGTAAAGTGAATACATATAATATGGGCGTAGTTGTTCCATTTTATAAAATAAATAAATAATGTTAAAAAAGCTGTCGTTCACTAATCTCAGAAAACTGTTATGACAACATGGTCTAACGAAATTTGGTTACATAATTGTGTAGTGGTCGTAGCCTCACGTTGTCCCGATATCTTTCGAGATTTAAGACAAATGTGACATTTTCGTGCAGACTAAACCACAAGTTCGCTTTTCAATATGCACCACCTCTCAAATGCAAAGAAAAACAACTGTTTTCACCGTTATGCTGGCATACTGCCGAAAATGCACATTTAATGTTACGTGCAGGACACTATATGTAATTTCATTATCTCTTGCGTCAATGAGGAATAACTGTCAATCATACGAACAACATATAGGCCCTATTAACCAGGAGACAATACAAAATACGACAAACTAGCCTAATAAAGAGTGGAATTCGCTATTTAGAAATTGTTCCTGAAAATTGGTCTTCAATAATCCAGAAAAGCAGTTGTTCGCTCGGCCGCTTAATTACATATCCTTATAAAAACCTGTTTAAAACATTTAAAGTAGCTCCATTATTAATTTCTAAATATCTTTCCGTTTCCTTGATCAAGCAGTTCTATTTTCCACATTTTAAACCCAAAAGCATTTTTCCATAAAACTACTCAAAAACACGTTAATGGTGAATTTGTCAGCGTGACAACTGGGTATCAAAATCACATTTCCCGCAGACACAGGAAACCCTGAAACAAAAATGCAATACGTTCATCATAAGTTACAGTAACTGTGGTTCGCGGTGAAATAACATCACATTTTTCATAGTTAAGCTTACGTTAGCTTTCTGAATGAAACACTTTTTAAGATTTTCCTTCGTATTTTGTGTTAAGCCTTCAGTGTGAGTGGCACAGACCTGTATGTTACAACCATATGAGCGAGAGCGGCCATCTTTTTCTGACAACGCCCAATTATCACAATGAATCGCAGCCGCATGTGGTAGAACAGAACAATCTAGAAAACCAAGAATATTCAATATAAAGGATCCAGTATGCAACGGCAACGTCAGAACGTAATGCTTGAGGGGGCAGACTTAATTTTTTCCAGATGAATGAAACGTATATTTCGTGTAGGCCTGCTGCACTACCAAGCCATTTTTGTTTAAAGGTGTATGATTCATATAGGCTACCAAACAATGGTCATGTTCACAGATTGATTTCGTGGCATCTAACGCAACTGCCATTTTGTAACAAAGCGGAAGGGTTGAAACAGGCAGGCGGTTGGCATTCTAGGCTAGTTTAAACTGATGCAATCAAATATGTCTGGTTGACAGAAATGTGACAACCTATACATATTCCAATACAGAAAATACACTGAACACATTCAGTGGTATATTCTGGGGATAGTTACACGTTTGATACACATCAAAATAATGGCCAACAAATATAAATTATTTCTTTTTTGAAGCAGAGCAATAGCGACATACTAAAATTGAGCTACAGACGGTTAACAAAACTGGCATTCCCTTAAACTGCAAAACACTGGTCCAGAGACTTAGAAGTGCGAGCGAATATTCTCGTGCCTGTCGCTCCAAGTCATGCCGCGGTTACTCCAGAGCGCCTCCCCCAACCCGCTCTGCCCTTCCTAGCAAGCGGACCGCTGCTGCTTCTCAACTGCGCTGAGGGGGAAACCTAGCTTCATTCATAAAGTCAGTAAACTACTAGAGAGTACTACGGCTCCGTAAAAGAGGCGGCGCCCAGAGACACCGCGCCGTCCAATCAAGAGAGAGGCAGAGAGGAGCATGAGGGCGGGAGTGTGACGACGGCAAGCCAACACGCTTCACGTACACAGTAGTAGAGTCTCGAGCAGGGGTGTCCAGTTTTACCCGAAAAGGAGTGTGCGTGCAGGATTCGTTTTAGTTCAGCACTACGACAACTAATTCGACTAAATAACGAATCAGGGTCTTCAATCAAGACCTTGAGAAGCAGAATCGTGAGTACCAGTGCTGGACTAAAACAAAAACCTGCACCTTCACCGGCTTTTTCCGGATAATTTTAGACACCCCTGGTCAGGAGTAATAGTCGTGGTCGAACACAGCACTTCTCCAAACATGCTTCTTCTGATACTGCCAAATGCAACCATAAAATAAGCAAATGATACGTACTTTCGAGACCGTTTGAAAACTTATGTTGACTTTACACAGACTTGAAATTGTATTTTTAACTATTTTAATTTTAACAACCCCAACCTCTAGCAATTTGTATCACCATTCTCAAAAGATCAATGGAAAGTTTGCTTTTGAAGACAACAATACAGAAATCACTCCCAATGTAAACATACATTAAACTTTTAAAGAAAAAACAAACTCAAAACAAAATTGTTTCTTATTTGCAAAAGTTGTTATAATATCTTTAGAAATGTAAACTGTATTCAACTGTACATTCACATGCAAACATACATCATTTTATATTTATGGCAGCAATGTTTAAACAATAAAAAACTGCAGTCATTTGAAAACAGAAGCAACAAATAGAAATGAACCTTTCATTTCGTGTTAGGTTACATTTACCTGGTGTACACTGTACAGCATTATTTAATCAAAATTATACACACAATTAAACTTACTATACATTAATAAAGCATATTTGTTAATAAAGTCAATGTATGAATGCTTGGCACAGATCTCTTCCTAAGATAATGTGTAATTTGCCTTTTCCTTGAAAACTGTATCTACATACACAAGATACATTTAAAATACCAGTAAACATAGCAACATAAATATACTCACATTCAGAACTCACATGCATAAACACTAAAGGCAGCCAGTTTGAACCACACAACATATTCATAATTCTTTGCAGGAAAAAAAAATAATAGGCAGCTTCTATTTTTGAATCCATAAGGGAAAAATCTGCATCCACTGCCGGTTACTGATTTGTGTTTGTTTAAAAATTCTTTACAATTTATAGCAAAGCAAACCAAACACAAGTGAAAATACGGGACTTCATTTATTTTCTAATTTAAGGCTTTTAAAAAATAAATAAACAAACAAATAAATAAATAAATTAATTAATTAATTAATTTTAAAAAATCAACAATAAGAGTGAAGGATAAAAAGTGTAGTTAATAAAAGAGCTCCTGTAGCTCCACCAACCTTCATTCAACTACAAATGAGATCTGAATCAACTACTTTATTGAAATAACTACTTTATTTTTAAATTACATAATCAAATTCATTCTTGATAATAAATATTTATGTACAAAAATGTTGCATCTTGCCTGTTGAATCTTTGCTAACATTCAAGGTTGCGTAGGAAAGTTCTATTTGGCTAAATATTTTTCCAGTTAAGGTCCATCTCATTTCAAAGAATTAGTATGAAATAAAAAAATAACCATGTCAATCCACACATATAATTAAGACTTAAATATGTTGCTTAAAATGGAATCCTGACCAAATACAATATCAGTAAATTCACAGGTCACCTTGATAACTATCACAACTTGTACTGTCATATAGTGCCAGAAACAATTTGCTTTAATTTGTCGAAATTCAGGCAAAGCGCATGTTTGGTTAGACTGAGTCCAGCTCTTGCATCCACTGTGGGAAAGCTTTTAAAAATTGCTGTCATTTCCTTGTTTTCATTTCAACTTTTCTAATGAAAAAAACTGCTAGTACCACACAACTTCAAAAATGTAAAATTTCACTAAAAATTGCATTTTAAGGGACATGGGGAGGACCACAGACACAAGTTTACATGCATTTTCAGCTTAATATCATTTCCAGTTAATAGAAAAATAATGACAATAATTCTTAACTTGGCTCCATAATAACAAAATCAGAACCATCGCCATGTTCTCCTTTGTACTTCAAAGATGTTCATATACTTTCCAGACATGAAGTAGATCTAGCATATTTTGCAGTGAAGAATAACTCTTTGTTTCCACTGAAAAAAATATATTTGTAGGTTAAACACCCATAAACCAGAATTCATTCTGAGCCTTTGTTAAAAAAACAATGGTCTTTTGCAGTTCCTGGGTCATTATTCTTTTTTAAAAGTTATTTATGCCCTTTGCATTTCCACCCAGAAATATTCCTTTGGTTTAATTTTTAAATATTTATTCTGAGCCCTTAAAACATAAAAGCTCAAATAATGTACAGCAACATGCTAAAATGATACGTCCTGTGCACATTACACAAAACAGCTCAATACTTAGTAAATAATGAGATGTTTCAAAGTACAAAAGCTACCCGCTTCACATTCTGCTATTGAGAGAAGTTACACACCCAACCCATACTTCATTTCTGCTCAGCGCTTTTACAAATAAAGGTTTTTTTTTTGTTTAAATACATTTAAATAGACAAATCTTCATTGAAAATGTAATTCTGAATGTTATTTCACTTTTGCGAAACATTCATCTGACTTTATCAAATACATCAAAGTTGGCTAAACATTCCCTTTAAAATATAAAAGTTTACAAAAAAGGGAATAATGAGACATTTTTGTCTGGCTCAACTCCTTTTCTAACAGACTTGGATAAGTGTGAATTCAGTTGTCAATGACTTCTGCTGCAAGAACTCTGGAGGAGGGGGGCGGGGTTTCGTTCCCCAAGGCTATGATGTCACAGCTTGTGTTGTTTGGAATCAGTGAACCCCAAGGAGCTATGGAATACACAGAATATACTTCCATGCAGGGGGAAAGTGGGCAGCGAATCAGAAGCCTAACAAGCCCCCCTGCACGTTCCACTTAAAACACGTGTCCAAGCAATAGACTTCCCCTCTTGTGTATTTGGTTGTAAATAAACCCAGCCTCTAAAGGGTGTTTTGTATATCTATAAATTTAAACAGATACATTTAACTTCATTCCAACTGGAACAGTTTTTTTTTGTTTGGGAGAACCGCATATCCGCATCTTCATTTTGAGAATGTAGAAGAATTAATTATGTTAACTAAAGAGTAGAAATGACATTTTAATAGAGTTGTTTTATTTCAGTTTTACTTAATGTATTTGACTAATACTTACACTTGTGCTACCAAGTTAATGTGTAATATAATCAATCAATAAGGAATGCATTTCTGGATCTGAATTATTAGCATACTATTCCAATACTAAACCTACAGCCCTCTGTGCTACATACATTCATTTAAAAGCAAGAAGGCATGGCCTCTTTCACACCAGAAATATACTTTTACATTTTTTTCTTTAAAAAAATGAAACAATAACCAAAAAGAATCACAATTAGGCAATTCTACATAAGAAGCTTCTCATCATAAAATGATTATGCTTTTTTGAGTAACTTCCTCAGTGCTGTCAGCTTAACAAACCATTTTATTAAATCCACTTTAAGCCTTTCATGCAAATTTATTGATATCTAGTATAGAGCAACAAATAAAATCTTGATTGTTAAATTAAGACTTCCTATTTTGGGGGAAATACACAGTATTTGAGCACTCCCAGTGAGCATATCAACCCTAACCCTAACCCTAACACCAACACCAACACCCCACAGACAGGGCTGCTTGCACACAGTCAGAAAGAATAAAGGAATTACTGCAAATAAACACATTTTAAACTCATACATACATGTTCCATACATGCAGCTGTGCAGGAGAGAATCTCACAAAACAATAACTGCTTTGTGTGATGTGGCATTTTAAATGAGGATGACAAAGTTCTTTAAAATGTGGTATGATTACACATGGGCTGGGGGAGGGGTCTCTCTCTCTCTCAGAATGAGTTCGTGAGACAGCATGGCTGTACCAGCATATGCCTGTTTGACAGACATGTGACTCAGAGGCCATTTTAACAGAGAGAAAGAGAGAAAGAGAGAGAGAGTTCTGTATGATTACGTGGCCTCACAGTGCCGTGTGTTACATATACATACACACCTGCCACAAATCAACTCCTCACCCAGAAACTGTCCTGCTCCTGTTGGTTTTAATACAACACTGAAGCATGTCTGAAAACTGACAAAGTAAATAGTTTTTTTTTCTGCTTGCAGATCGAAGTAACAAGGTTTAAAATACCAACATTTAACCATGGCATTATTCATTCATTAATTATCTAAGAAAAATGCAAGTAGATTTCTGGGTAAAAGTGCAATTCCAGAATAGATACACATCTCATCCTAAGCCTTTTTCAAGCCATCACCTTTTTATTTACTCTTGCTTGTTTAATGGGGGGAGCATTTGTTTCCCAAGTTAAAAATGTATCAATGAATTTTGTGCTTCATCCAAAAGTTAGACAGGGACCATGGATGTGGGAATAGTAAAATGCTAAAACATGCTGAAAAAAATCTGGATATTTGGGAGCCCAACATTTAACAGTACAGAACATGGGTGTGAGATTAAGGAACAGAACTTCTACACGTGCTTGTATTGTCATTATTATTTACTGAACAGTTCAACTGAACTGTGAAAGTCATTCCGCCACTAATATTTAGACAAATAATCATACACTTCGCCCAGAGAAACGCATTTACACACATAGGGACCAGGTATGCAGCCATTTTAAACAAGAACCCAGTCTTTAAAAAACCAAACTTCATCTTCATGTTAAAAAACACAAACACAGCATGCTTTTAAATCCTTTACTCTCAACCCCGTAAAGCTGTTGCAAATGTATCTTTTTTTGGGGGGGGGGAGGGGCACACTAGAGAGCATTCCAGCCAGCCTGATGCAGAGCAAGGTACCAATCGGAAGCACAACCTGATCTGAACACAAGACTCCTTTTGGACAACCTCTACTTCCAGAATACAACAGCCAGTTTCACCACTGCGTCCCTTAATTCTCTGAATCCAGAAAATGTGGCGTGTAAGATTTTCCAGAAAAATCATGCCCATTTCTGCAGTGGAATTTTAGTAAAAACAACAATTTCTGCATACAACTTCTGCCACTGTAAAGAACTGATATAGCCTATCTATTCCATTTTTGTATTTTCAGAGGGTGGAATAAGAAATCCCCATGAACAACTAGAATACATTTTTTGTAAGGATTTTTGGTCTTGTTATTTAAAATGGCAATAAAATGAAATGCATTTGAAGAATGTTGTCTTTCCATGTGTAAAATTTGGTTAGCTTGGGTTGTCCATTTAAAATACACATTTTGAATGTAATCAATATTTTAGAAACAAGCATCATGCAATTGAATGACAGCTGTCTGCATTACATTAACATTCTGGCTAACATTTTCTGTTCATCTTTTAGTTTAAAAACTTACTATTGATAAACAACACTAATTTTGTGACCAGCACCCCACTGTGAATCATTCAATGAGCAAATGTTTGTCTCACTTTTAGATAACAGTTTGTTCTTTTTAATGAATGGAGTTATTGAAAACCCTATTTTGGGGGAAAAGACAAAAACCACTGTAGACAAAAACAAAGACCAACCAAAGATTCCTATTTTTTCCTAATCAGCAATGTGAAGAGCTGTAGTCAGCATTCAGGTTATTGTTCAAAAGTGGTGCATTTAGAAACCATTTGGAACGCAACTTCCGGTATCTGTAACATTCACAAGCATCTCCCACGCACATGGGCCCACATGGGTACGACACCAAAGGACGAAGTCACAATTTCATCTCAGCTGGCACACACACGCATGCACACACGCATGCACACACACACACGCATGCACACACAGGCACAAACACGCACGCCCGCACACACACAAACACAGACTAATTACACAGAATATAACACACACAGAATTTTACAGGTGGGCTATAAGTTTAAAATGATTAGAAACCTTGCATATTTCTCCTCTTCACTCAATGATGTGAGCACACATGCTCACACATGCACACACAGTTTGTAAAAATATTGAGTATTATAAGCTGAAAAAGTAAATGTGGCCAGATTTACATTTAAATTCACTTTAATGCATGATTAAAAACAAATGCCCTCAGTCGTACACTGTTCGTAGGAAGAAAGACCTGGAGCTATGCCCTCCTCATTCAACACAGATCTTGAGCAGAACGGGGAAACATCAGCGGCTGTCCTGTCCACAGCCCATTATATAACAGCATGCATAACGTTACAACGGTAAAAACACCAACTCTATACCTCCCCTTTCCTGGAAAGAACAACCAGTACAGCTTTCAGAATAAAAGCCTCTTCTCCTGTTTGAAAGGCTTTCCTCAAGCCTACAGTGTGCTTCCATGGTTCAGCCCCCAGAGCAGCACCTGCCCGTGCGTAGCAGTACTGCAGACTGAACGGAAGAAGCGGTTGCTCTTCATTCACGAAGCCACCTGTATTTCTACAGATGCTTTCTGGTTTCCAGCAAACTCAAGCCCCAACATGGTTGTTTATATTGTTGAGTCTGTGAGCTTGACTCACTGCAGATTCCATGATTTTGTGCCCCTAGTTTGGACGAACGCCCCTGCCTGTGTTCCGATTCACAGTAGGACGCCTGGTGTTAATTCACCACTAGCAGAACACACAGGAGTCCAATGGCGGTCAATGGCGACCGGGTGTAGAGTCGACTTAACACTGAAAATTTTACTGTGTGCCCACAACTGAAATAGCTGAAAACCAGGGGGGGGGTGGGGGGCAAAATGACACCGGCTCTGGCTACCACCAGTGAGGGGGAGGGGCTCTGGTTACCACCAGTGAGGGGGAGGGGGTCTTCATCAGTCACAGCTGTCTGCTGCCTCCACTAGATTCTGTGACCAGCACACATTTTTCACAGAGCGGGGGCTTTAAAAAAAAAGACAAACAAAAAAAACAGGGTGTTTCCCAAACCAATAAGGTTAATTTACCAAAACGAGTCAAATGTCGACAAAAAGGGGAACTTTTCAGTCTTTTCAGTATTTGGTGGTACAGGAAACCTCACCATCCACACAGCAGGTTTGGAACGGAAATCTATTGTGCATCTTGATGTGGAAATACTGTTTTTAAGGGTCATTTTCCATGAAAGCACACACAATACTGTTACTGACTCACTAACTGCAAATGTCGTCCCGTTCAAGGTGTACAATCTTTTCGGAAGGAGCCACCATTACATCATCAAATTTTAATCAAGTATGAAAAAAATATACAATAACAAAGTAGGAAATGGTGATAAAACAGCATTTTACCCATCTATCCCCCCCCCGAACCTGACAGACCAATCACCTTCACTGCTCAAGGCAACAGAGCCCTGCTGTAGAACATAAGGGGAGGCCCAGTCCTATTTGAAATCATAAACAATAACGCATTAACTATCACACATTTCCATAATCCATATATAGTATGGCGGCTTGTGTTTCTGGGTCAGCCCCTAGTTCATTTTGGAAATGGCATGGGTCAGTCTTTCACACCTGGAGATGAATGTTAGTAATTTACAGGTGTGGCACAGGGTTATAAGGAACAGCTGCAATGCCGATAAGATGTTGGGATGCGACAATAAAACCCTACCCAGCACAAGCTCAGCCAGCACTCAACACTCAACCTCCGACACTCAACACTCAACCTCCGACACCCGACACTCAACACTCAACCTCCGACACCCAACACTCAACACTCAACCTCCGACACCAGACACCCAACACTCAACCTCCGACACTCAACCCCCGACACCCGACACCCAACACTCAACCTCCGACACTCAACACTCAACCCCCTGACACCCAACACTCAACCTCCGACACTCAACACTCAACCCCCGACACCCGACACTCAACACTCAACCTCCGACACTCAACCCCCGACACCCGACACTCAACACTCAACCTCCGACACTCAACACTCAACACTCAACCCCCGACACCCGACACTCAACACTCAACCTCCGACACTCAACCCCCGACACCCGACACTCAACACTCAACCTCCGACACCCGACACTCAACACTCAACCTCCGACACTCAACACTCAACACTCAACCCCCGACACCCGACACTCAACCTCCGACACTCAACCCCCGACACCCGACACTCAACACTCAACCTCCGACACCCGACACTCAACACTCAACCTCCGACACCCGACACTCAACACTCAACCTCCGACACCCGACACACAACACTCAACCTCCGACACTCAACACTCAACCCCCGACACCCGACACCCAACACTCAACACTCAACCCCCGACACCCGACACTCAACACTCGACACCCGATACTCAACACTCAACCTCCGACACCCGACACTCAACACTCGACACTCAATCTCCGACACCCGACACTCAAACACACTCAATAACACTTTGCTTGTTTGGGTTGATTATTTGACAACAACAATAACCATTTTTTCTTCCCACTTCTTCCCACAGCCCCACTATGCCTGAATTTCAGGGCCTGTATATACACACGAGGTTCCCCAACCGATTCAAGCTGCAGTGAATGTAACCTCCGCTTACCTGCCTACCTGAAGGAGCTCACTAACTTAACACCTCAGCCAATATCCAAGAGCTAATTTCAGGACAGAAAACAACAAAACACTATTTCCAATTTCATTATACGACAATCAGCTACAGAATATTCACAGCTATTCATCAGCTACAGACTGTACACTCTATGTCTCTGTTTTCGAACCCCATTTGTTTCTTCCTATAAACCACATATGATAAATGTTGCAAGACTATCCAGAGAGGACTGACTGAGGAAATGGTGATGTCATGCCCCATTGTGACATCACTGAGTGATGTTAACCAAGCTGGTAAAGTACAGGGGACAAAATGGACGCAGCTTCACTGCACCCCAGCACACCACGGCAACGGCCGTCCCCTCCAAGGGGAAACGCAATCACACATAAATTAAAAGATTCTGCATGTATTCAGCTATGGTGGGAAATGTGTCTTGTTCACGAACGGATGCTCTCAGCATGGCCGTCAAGGTATCTTTCCATTGTGTGCACAGGGATCAGACCAGACAACCCATTCATGCAGAACTCAAACACTACCTGGTACATACAAGTACCACAAAAAACTACTAACAGTGATAAAATGAGAAGAAAGTTTACCAAGACTGGTTACCACCTAGCACTTCCCCTCAATAAACACTTACCCTGAACAACGTGTATCAAACTGGCACAGAATTCATGGATCGTATGCGATCATCTCCTCACTCAGCCAATGGAGCTGCAGCATGCTAAACTTAAACTAGCGCTCAACCCCCTTCAGCCAATGGAGCTGCAGCATGCTACACTTAAACTAGCGCTCAACCCCCTTCAGCCAATGGAGCTGCAGCATGCTACGCATTAACTAGCGCTCAACCTGGGGTTCCATTCCTTACAAGTCATCTTAGGCAGGTAACTACCGGGTGATTACACGCATAAATCAACACAAAATTACCAACTCCTATCGAGCCCCATTTAAAGGAATATTCATCTTATAAATCTATTTTACATGTTTTTCACTCATCTTCATTTTACACTGAAGTACCAGTTTTTAAGATGACAAATATTTTACTTGTGAATTTAACCTTTTATAATTTCCCAATTATGATGCAAATCACAAACTGGAGAACTCAAACCTAAAACAGACCTGTTACAAACAAGATACAGATCCTTCGCCCTTCATTGTAAAACATTTTTACTAAATCAATGTTGAGCAAAAATGTCATATTTACTCCAGGTCATAAATAAAATTCTACAGACTACAATTGTTGTTGTCCTTAACATTAAGCACACTGAGCATATCGATTACTTCATCAATCACCAATCCCTAAAGTATCCCCAGAACATAACTTTGCTTAAACTTGTTACTTAAAGACAAATTGTACTACAGTCATATTAATCTCAGAAATGAAGAAAAAACATTTTTACAATAACACATAAATGGCAGTCCATCCATGTCAGTTAACTCTTAACTTACCCCAGGTTATATTTCAGTGTCATGAAACAAAAAAAGTCCACACCAAATAATAATAAATGTAAGTTAGGCTGCTCAGTTATTCAATGGTTATTCATACTGTTCAAAATTACAAGAGGTTTTTCCTTTAGATTCAACAAACCTAATTAAAATTTATAATACATATGTCCCAGTTGACCTTTATTACTGGGGTATCACCCTATCCACCTCTGATCTCCAAACTCCAAACCCACAGGCAGCCATTTCCCCAAAGGCCCTGGCCCCTAAAAGCCCTTTCCTCCGCGTTCAGGGGGAGCCCAAATCTCCATGCACGCTCAAACCGCCTATCAGGTGCGTTCTGTTCCTCTTGTGCCTTACTTGCCTCTGGTTCTCCCAATACAGACAGCCCACCAATCAAATGAAAGTGGTACAGTCCACATATACAGGTTTGATTGGACCTTATTCACCTCACAGCCACCAAGATCCTTCCATTCCAGAACAAACCAAAAGCCCCCCCTCCCTCTCCCCCTCCCCACCCATGCTTTCTTCCAGATCATTACAATACATTTTCACCAATTTCTAAGAATATGTTGCCATTTCACACAACCTTTTTTTTTTGGTACAACGGAGATTGAATATGGCGGTGGTCGAGAGAGCAAAGAGATCCCCAGAATGTGGGAGAGGAACCTGGGAAATTAAGCTGTGCCCCCTCAAAAATGGGACAGATGGTTCGAACTGGAGAGAAGGAGTTCTGAGGCTTTGGTAGTGGGGAAGGGGAGGTTCTTAAAGAAACAGCGCACAATTTGTCCTCTCTCCCTTCCCAGCCCACTGTGCCGGGCCCCACCCCTCTGTGTGCGGCCATCCAGTGCCGAGCGCAGAGAGGAAAGGCCAGCGGGGCGTTCTGCAAAGCGCCACTGCTTCCTGTTCACGGGCTAACCCTAACCCCACACCCAGAGCCCTAACCCCACACCCAGAGCCCTAACCCCACACACAGAGCCCTAACCCCACACACAGAGCCCACGTGAGGTCCATCACATCGCCACTGCTTCCTGTTCACGGGCTAACCCTAACCCCACACACAGAGCCCACGTGAGGTCCATCACATGACCAGCAGCCCATGTGCACACACGTGTGTGTGTGTGTGCGCGTGTGCATGCGTGCAGTTCTCCAAACTGTGCTGTCTTAGCGAAACATCGCAGTTGCGGGGGGGGAGGTATTCTACTTGAGAATATTCCTTTCTGTTATGGGTCTCAGATGGCCATTTCAGTTATCTTTGTCATAAACGGTTCTGTAAATGCACCCATGCGTTATGCTTTCAGGTTTGGCTTTCTTTCTCCATCTCTCTTCACAAATACTGGTGCCGGTAGCATTCCTAAATCATAAGTATCTGTATTTAGATTTTATTATGTACATGTGATTCTTGTGAGGTGAAAAAAAATGTTGTCATTCAATAATTTGATATGATTAGCACTTTAACATGCCACATCTCCTTATTACTATTGTGCATTAAAATGTTGGTCAGTAATAGCTGTAGAGTATTAGGTTGTCATTTCAGGCAAACAAAAAAACAACAAAAAAAACAGAGACATGAATGTACCTGCATAACAAGCAAACATCAACACATTGGGGGAAAAAAACAAATAAAAGCCTTGCCTTTGAAGAATTAAAAAAGTAACAGAAAATTTTTATTCTTTAACGTAAATAGAAAAACTTTGACAAACATGGATTTCCTGACTGTTTGACAAGACCGAAATGCAGGATAAGAATGAACTCACTAGAAGAATATTTAGACTCTCCCAAAGCTTGGCCATCCAAGTCAGAGATGTTTGGTAGGCAAACTACTGTAATTACAGAGCACTTTTACAGTAATGAATGCAAACAAAAAGAGCACACTTCTCTTCAGAGCGCTTTCAAGGAACAGTCACAAACAATTCATGTGTACAACGAACTTCAGCACAATGTAATGCACAAACAATGGCCACAACCAGCAAATATTAAAGTAGCAATCGGTCAAATCAAGCAACTTTTCCTCAGCTGGTTGACAATGAGTTTCAGAGTAACACCCGGAATTTCAGAAACGAGAAACCTGCCTGTTGTTTGTCTTCTCTCTTTTCTCTGAAGTCTTTGTGCTTGAAAACGATCTTGACACAAAGGTGCAAACAGTGTGCTGACACAAATGAAAAATTCCTCGTCCGCCTAAAGGCAGAGAGGAGTGTGTGTGTGTGTGTGTGTGTGTGTGTGTGTGTGTGTGTGTGTGTGTGTGTGTGTGTGTGTGTGTGTGCATGTGTGTGTGTGTATATAGAGTATGTGGCCCTGCACATTAAGCGCTATGTAATCCTGAATTCAGGGCTCAACAACTCAGTCCCTCATATATTTTTCCGGGAAAGAAGAACACATTCAATTAAACTTCCAAGCAAAATGTTTGGGAAGAAAATTCACCTTAAAGAAAAAGTTGGGACATCATTAAAGTGCATTATTTTGGTTGTTCTCTGAGAACGCAACCGTTCTACTTGAAACGCGGTATCTTTCATGCCCACGTCCACAGCAGGCATGACTGCATGAATGAGGCAGTTTTACTGAAGCCCACACCAGCCCGCTGACTTGCACCTCGGAATGCCTGCCCGAGAAGGAACTGCCCGGTTCTGCATACACACTTACTGCTGACATAGACTCCATGATCTGTGGACACAGTTTGCTTCTTCCCCAAAAAATAAAGTCAAACTACAGTTAAAGAAGTCCCGGGCCATGAAACGCGCAAAAGAGAAAAACCGCTTTACTGCAAAGCGTCTGCGGCTAAACAACAATACCATGGACACAAACTTCAGTCTCTGTGTCATTTATTCATTTACAGTGAAATGCCATGCAATGGAATTAGTCAAGCCACCAGTACAAACCACACAAAAGTTTATACAGTGCCAGATATCATCAATATCCCTTTATTTTCAGCAACATCTTCACTGGCCACTGTTAGCCTCTTTAAAAGAGTAGGTTTTCTGGGGAGTGCATTTTCAAAAATTCAGAAAGTCGGTGTTCTAGAACCCTGTTGCTCCACCCTACCCCCCCACCACACATCTTTGATCTTAAAACTTACAGGGTTAAAGAAGGCCTATTCTTCCTGTGCCTTTCCCCACCACAAGCCACGCTCGCTGGGTCCCTGTGCAGACGGCCATATCAGGAGGAGCAGGCATCTAAACGCATATATGGGGGGGGGGGGGGTGGCTGGAGGCTCCACACCGAAGGCCCCCCCTTATCGGCCAGCCGTTCCTCAGTCCATCCACCACAGTTCACTAAAAAAAACTAAAACCCTGCCTTCACCTTCACCGAAGAAGCTGTGGTAAGAACAGGACTTTCTGCCACATTCAACAAAATAAAATAAAAATATAAAAAATCAAAAATGGAAACATATACATATATATATATATATATATATGGGCTACAATGGTCAGCAGAGAACAGAACCCACTGCATGTGCACTGGAAATGGTGAGGTCCTTAAAAATAGACTCACCACATGCTTCAAAATTGTGCATCCACTTTAGTTGTGGAATCTGATTCAATGAGAGAGCGAATGAAAAAAAAAACCTTAATAGGTCCACTGTCAACAAAACAAATTAAAAAAAAGTGAATGAGAGCAATGTGTGTTCAAACATTGCCCCAACACAGCCTGGAAATAGATAACCTGTGTCAGTGACCTTTTAGGATAAAACGGAATCTACTGTATAATAAAACATTTCTCATTTATGGCACTATTTTTTTACTTTCTTAACAGTCGGAATTGGTTTTCCCATGTATACTGGAATCAACCAAAAATGAATCCATTACTTAAAATAAGCATGTCATTAAAAATGAATTCAGACAGCAGGAACATAACAGATTTAGGCTGATGAACCACACAGAAAACTTAAGACATTCAGATCATATATTTCAGGAAAACTAATTTACAGATCTAGTTCAACGAGTGTGTTTATAATTATCCAAGTTCTCACTCCATTTATGGTCATTTTTAACCTGGTCATCTCGCCATAAAGCCATTGAAAATGTTGTACACATTTCCTTTTAAAAGCATTAATGTGATCATTTTGTTGCAGTTGTGGCAGCCAAAAAATTGTATCATAATTCAGCTTCATGCAAAACCTGACTTATTATTCTACATGACTAACAAAGACTACAACCGTCAGACATGACACACAACATTTTTCTTAAGTGACATGGACCCCTCAGAGGCAAACGTGTGCAAGTTATTATCTGAATCACCATATTCACTCCTAACCATATCAAAATGCCTACATGTGGAGATTAGCACAGAGTAACAAAAGGTTCAACGTATATATTTCCCATATAAGATTAAAAGCCACAACTGTAAGAAACAGTTTTAAGTACAGAAGTACTTTAAATTAACTAGGTAATGATCCAAATAAGCACATCACACGTCCTCCATCATTCAGCTGAGAGACTAAACCTCGGGTGCTGGGCTATTAATTGGCACTTTATTTGCATCACCCTCAACTCACCTTTCGGAACGACAGAAATTTCCAAAATACATTTTTTCAACTAGTCATTTGTGGACGTTCCAAAAAAAATTTTATTTAAAAAAAAATAATAATACAACTCTGCCTCTAGCCCATAGAGTACGATCAGATTATTACAAGCATGGATGTGGATCTGAGGAAAAGCTATCAAAAATGCGTGTGCAGAACTGCCCTTCTGAATTAAGGGCCTAAAATAGCTACAATCATAAAAATGTTAACACAAATGCTATTTTTCGTTTGTGAATAGCAATGTCGTGAAGGTTTAGCAGTTAAGAGTTATCAAAAGGAAAGGTGGCAAGTTCTAATAGTTTGAATGACACAAAGCACAACGGCCCATCTCTGCCACACAGTGTGTCAGGGTCCTACAGAAAGGTCACATGGCCTGGTGTCATACGGTACTCATGGGCAAGAGCTCAATATTAACTTGTGTTTCAACAACCAACCAAAAAATAATTTAAAAAAAAAGAGGGGAGAAACCAATTGAGTGAGTGGCAAGGGAGGGGGAGCGGGGGGGCAGTATAGAGACAGTGGGGGAAGGGAAATCACTGTTTTCTTAGAAGTAGAATATAATTTTTTTTAAGGGTGTTTTTTATCAACTATATTCATAAGCACCCCCCCCCCCCCACCCCCCGAAAATGTTAATTCAAAGCTTCATACACATTCCACATCTTTAACACATTTTCATCAAAATTACAGGTAGAGTATGTTTCAAAGCATGCTGAGTTCAGTGACAAGGAAAAACATCTCGGTAAACTAATCTTTCAACCCTTCAAGTTCTAAAGATGCCAATGTCCTCACTCCCCAAAGACTATTTGGTTAGCCGAAAAATACTGCTTTTAAGAAACATGAGAGATTGAAACCTGTGAAGACACCAACCAGTTAGGGAGTATGCATTACCATAACAATGAAAATTAGAATCCACTTTCCAATCATGTTCGTATAGCCTACTTACGTCTGTGACTGGCCCCCTGTGCCATAGTGAAACATAAATGTTTTTATTTTTTATTTTGGTCTAAGTAATTAAATATATGTGGAGGAGGCCTTGTAATGGGACATGTTTAACTTCTAAATTAGTATTTTTCTTATTAACTAACCCAACAAATCACTTGATTTACTGTACCAGTCAGCTATCCTACAGAAATCCTATACGTACGAGATACGGGGCAGAATAACAACAGGCGTGTCAGAACCTCCACGCATTTTCAAACTAGGCCTGGCGTCGCCTAGGTCTAAAGAGCAGAAGCAATTAAAATGGCACAGCAACTTGTGATGCACATGTGTTTAAATTCCGTTTGATTCTTTTCCTCTTTTTTCTGTTTTCTCATTCACAAACATGAATTCAGTTCTTTGGGGATAATACCCTCGCATGTGAATGCGAATTATAGAACACGTAACTACATTGTGCCCTTTGAGCGAACAGGGCCTACCTCTCGATGAACAATATAATTCTTCATATTTACATCAGATACACAAAACTTTTTTCAAAACATGATTATGGTTTTGTTGGCTAGGTAGCCTACGACTAGTGTAGGCCCAGCCGAGCACACCACGCCAGCCATTCGACCCAAATTGTAAGATACAAACTCGTACCTTTTCTAACTCCTACATTCCGTCAAACAGAACGTTACAATGAGTAAAAAAAACATGGAAGTAGGCAAATTAATGCCAGTAACTCCCGAATACCTTTGTTTCTTAGGGACAGAGTGTTCGACCTCAATGCGCTTGCCGTGCAGCTCCACTTTACCTGGAAGACAAATGTTTCAGATTTAAATTACGTCCTCCATTCATTTGCTACCCGTACAATTTCTTATTTACGTTTTCTTTAATTTGTTTCAGAAATTTAAAAAAAATCACTTCAAATGTTACTTTAAATTAAAAGTTTGTGGTTACTGTGTACCCCATTTCAAGTCTTTTTTTTTTTTTTTTTTTAAATGATGTACCAATATACAGCGAATCCCATGTGGTATATAGGCTACGACGTGAAAAGCGTCATGGTAATTTCGACAGATTAGAGTAATTGAAATAGTGCAATTGTTTTATCACTAAAATGCACTTTAAAATACGACTGTTCTTTTCTGCCCTTGACAAACGTTAGCGAATTTCCAATACAAGACTACACAACAAGAAGGAACTTTTAATAGCGTTTAGATAAAATATTTTTAAGACTTCAACCTATTTACTCTTGTCTGGATTTGTGTATGTTATCCTTGCAATGTATTTATCAACATTTATCTAAGAATCCTGCATTTGCTCGCCAGAGTTTGGACTGTGATCTACTTCAAGCACAACACACGAACAGCATGGCGACCTTCGCGCTATACAGAACACACATCACATGCTACATATGTGCAAAATCATGAAAAGACATTTCACGAAATCAAAGTCAGTTCTTCCCTCCTTCTTAATGTTATTTTTCACAATTATAACAGGTTTCTCGTCGAAACAAATGAATAACATTGGGTCTGAGCGATTCATTTGTAAAATGTAACTATAATACGTTTTCTTCTTCGCTATAGTGGCTTGTTGTCCAAAAGGGGGAGGGGTACCATTTGACTCTATAGCTGAATATACAGAGCCTACTCATGCACAGCCACAGTAGCTTCAGTTCTGCTAGCACAAACGAAAACGTTTCACTATGGGCCCAAAATAGGCTATTGGATGATTAAATGTGGACTTATTAATATACTCAGTACCGTGCATATAATGTGTCACCTCCAAACCAAAGATTTCAGAAATCTGTAGCCTATATTTAGCGTATTTCTTTATATGCATATCCTTCTCTTTTCTTTTCTCTCAATACGCCCCCTCCCCTTTAAAAGTTGAATACCTTGTTGGTCAGCTTCGGACTTTAGACTTATTTAAATAAATATGTCATACCTTTCCTTATTCCATAACCTTAAAACTACAATTTACATTATGAAAAGACAGCCTTAATTGGAAAGGTACGCTTTATAAATCATCGTGTTAGGACGTTTCCCGACTGAATAAAATCGACAAGAAGGTACAGTGGCAATGAAGCACCCATTACATTCAATTAGCTACTTACCAGAGAATGTTTCAATGGCTTTCATAGCACATTGGTCGTCCGGACAGTCAACAAACGCATAACCAGTTTTCAAAAGAAACTGTCCAGAGAATGGAATCTTGCAGTCTTCAAAGACTTTAACCAAGTCTTCAGGAGTCACGTTTTCACTAAGATTTCCAATGTATAGCTTGTTCATGTTGAAGAATGACAACTGTAGAGATCCTCCAATGAAAGAAAGAAATAGCAAAAAAAAAGTTTTTTCTTTAAAAAAAGCACCAAAATCTGTAAAGCGTAGCAATGAAAAAAGAAAACGCAAAAATAATGATGTAAAACAAAACCAAAAGGATGGGGAAAAAATGAATAAATGAAAATGAAAATAAAAAAGTTATGCTAACGGTACTGTATTCTGGTTCAGTCCAGTTAGCTCAGCGCGTAGAGATGCGGAGAAATCGAGACTTCAGCACCTTCCGTTTAATGATCGCACACGGCATTAAATTGTTTTATTTGGATTAATCTGGTGGTGGTAATGGTGGCGTAGTGGTAGTGCTATGGCGGGATCGGGGGAAAAAAATTCCTCACTCTCTCTACCCCTCAACCTCGAGTCGTACCCAGCACTGTCACACAGCCTTCCTTCTGACTGGCGATGGCACCGCCTCTAAACCGACTCGAAAAAAATTGACTACATTTTTTTTGTTTGCAAAGAGGAAACCACGTGGTCTTGGAGTAGCGAGAGAAAGGGCTGGCCCTCCGAGGCTGAGGAGCTGTGCGCACGAGACAATCTCGTCTTCAGGAAAAGCCTTCTACTGGTATGGGCGATGTGCCTTTGTGGAAGACACATGCGCACTCAAGAGCGCACTAGAAATTACCCTGATATTATTATTTTTTTCATTTAATTTAAAAAGCGCGGAAAACCATCTGTTGGTATTGAAAGTGATGCGTTAGCGAATGTTGTTACAGTTTAAGAGAAGGAGGCTAGGGGAGAGATGGAGTATGGGGTTTGCAGGGCAGTTTAGTAATACCTCGTGTAAAATAAAGAACGGTCAATAAAGGTATTCAGACTATGAGAAATGTGCACCGACACGCTTTATTGTACTATGGTGAATTGTAAATATTCGTCGGAGTCTCGTGAGCGTAGGTAGGTGTGTCCTTGTATTTTAGTCCGGCGCGATGTCATAATTTCGACGAAGGCCTACTACCACACACCATCATGAGCGTATAGTACACCACCACGTTGTTTTTGTGTCAAGCCCGTAACCATGATACACATTGGAGGGGACGTATATCCCCCAGGTTTCACATGATGAAATGCTGTCTCCCCCACCCACCCCTCTTATGTTTTGGCTAATAATTGTATTTCCCTTTTGCTATTCTGTGGCAGTCAGCTATGGATTAGTAAGTAATGATAGTTGTTACTTACTGTCGAAAATAACAGGCACCTATGCGTTCAAAGGAAACATTAATGTACCAGTTTGTTGTTGGATCACTATTAGTCACACACCAGGCACCAAAAATGTAAGGCGCTTGTCCTTCTCTATCCGAAACTGCAAAGTGTAATGTGGAAACAAAACTGCATTTTTTCAAGAAGATGTTTGTGATTTTACCCTCATGTTATATTTGGGGTCAGTTTAACCCCATTCAGCGTTTGACATCTCTTAAAAATCAGTTTACCTTATTTATTTTAAATCTTTTGATATTGTAAATCTTCTCCTAATTTGGTGGGATTAAGAAGATGTTTGTGATTTTACCCTCATGTTATATTTGGGGTCAGTTTAACCCCATTCAGCGTTTGACATCTCTTAAAAATCAGTTTACCTTATTTATTTTAAATCTTTTGATATTGTAAATCTTCTCCTAATTTGGTGGGATTAAATAGTAAATATGCAATAAACATAATGTTGTTTTCGAAAGCCCAAGTTGTTGTGTGGGGTCATTTTGAACCCAGGCTCTGCAGATGTGTAAAGTGTAAGAAAATATCCCTTTTTTATTTTTTATCTCTGATTTTTTTTGTGTGTGATTCTGGTGGCACTTTTCTATACAGGTCTGAAACTTTTACTTACTTCATGCACAAAAATGAGAAGTTTCTCAGATTTTTAATATTTAGGGATAAAAGGCTGGCCATTTGGGAGACATTAAGGTGACACACAAAGTGTAAAATGTTTTCCATTAAAACAATTTTGTGTTGGTTTAAACTGTTGGGGTCAATTTGCTCCAAATATAAAAGGCGTCATGAAATTCGAACATAATATGAGGTTCTGGCTAATTTTTAAACTTCAATTTTTGTGACATTGTTCATGTTAAATATAATGGTTTAAATAGGTGTGTCATTAGGCATCCTGTAAGCAGCTGTAGATGTTTCAGTAGAGAGGGCAAAATTAAGATTTAGAACCTAGACAGCAGTCTTCTTGTGAGCAAGACAGTAAAATTCAGTTTCAATTAATGTTGGAACCTCGAGCCAGGTAGCTCAGGCTACTAGTTTGTGGATAGCTAGCTAGCTATTGTTAGCTAAATCCAACACAAAAAGAGCCGCCTTGGCCAATTTGACACTCAATGATTAAGCAATTTCAAGTAGCCTATAAATTGACAGTGACAATATTTGTTGAGACAATTAATACATTTGAGCCTACATTGTTATAAAAGTTTGTGTTTGTGTGTGGAATAAAACTAATAGTAAGTTTGCTAACATACTGAGTTTCCAATTTGCTATTTTTAACTGTCTAATTTGGGAAGTACACACAGTTTTATCAGTCAGATGTCTTTCACAGTGTCATCTATTATGAAAAGGGATGCAAACGATGTTCGGGTTCCTTTGGTAAGATTATTAGCTACCAAATAATATCATTGTAGCAATGGCAATGCACATGAGAGACATAAGCCAATGTACATCCTTGTTTTATCATTCATATCACAAACTGCTACAGATCTATTTTTGAATAACACAATGTGATATACATATACCAGTGGTTTACTGACTCCTGTCTGTATATTTGCTCTGAATTTGCAACCAGGGCAAACTGGGGGGGGGGGGGGGGGGGGGGGGGGGGGGGGGGGGGGGCGTAGGGGGGGGCGGGCGGGGGAGGGGCCCAGCAGAAGGACTGTAACATTGGAGTGAATACTGTGGACCAGAATACAGTAGTATGTGTACTATGCAGCAGGTTAGTTTTATGACTCACTGTCATGTTTGCTCTGGTGGGTGTAGGAATGTGTTTGTGAACATGTGTGAGTGAGTGTGTGTGAGTGTGTGTGTGAGCGTGTGTCTGTGTGTGAGCGTGTGTGTGAGTGTGTATCTGTGAGTGTGTGAGCGTGTGTGAGCATGTGAGTGTGTGTGTGTGAACATGTGTGTGTGTGTGAGCGTGTGTGTGAGTATGTGAGTGTGTGTGTGAGCATGTGTGTAAGCGTGTGTGTGTGAGCATGTGAGTGTGTGTGTGTGTGTGTGTGAGCATGTGAGCATGTGTGTGAGTGTGTGTGTGAGTGAGCATGTGTCTGTGTGTGAGTGTGTGTGTGAGCAGGAAGATGCCGACAGGGCAGAAGGAGCAGGTGTCATGGGGGTGATTGAGAAACTAACATCTTTTGAAAGTTGAAGGGATATTCACAAAATTACACAATTGTGTACCACGAGTAAGTTTACTAAGACCAAAATAAATCAGAATCTATGATTCAGATAGTCAAGAAACTAGCCCAGCTTCCTCATAAGTATTATCGTTACATGTTAAAAATCTAAATTGGGTATTACATGCAATCATTGAGTCTAATTTTAAAAGGGGAATTTGATATTCCCTTGACAAGTCATGATGTTTCTTAATCATAATTTTTCTTTAAATCATGTAGATATGTAAATAAAGTATTCACCAAAACATTGACTTAATATCTATACTTGTCTTCATATTACAACAAATAGATTGCTCAGGTTAATGTGATTCACGTGCTACTTTATTTCAGGATAGATAGCACAGACCAGAGTCATAATTACCAGTATGCTACCTACGTTCTTGTTGATCGTATGCTTACTGTCCTAATATTGAACCAGTAGTTGCTATGGCTACCATCATATAGTTATCAGCTGAATGTTTTACAGTAGAAAAAAAAAATTCGCTATGGAGAATTATATTTAAATCAAAAGAAGTTCTGAAATAACTTATTGCAGTGTTACTGTGGACATGCGCTCATTAACACTCAGATATACCTAGAACGTCTAAACATGTATTTCTTTTTTTTTTTTTTAAATCCCCCCCCATACTCCACCCGGACCCCTGGTCACATTCCGTCCTTCCCACAATATTGAATACTTGTTCACGGACTTGATTTGTGTGCGTCGTCGATCTGCAAATATGCTACATCACTCGCCTCAGCACTTGCTTCAGTATTCGTCAATGGCGTCTCACACAGCCAGTGACACTGTAGCCTAACAGCTAGGCCCGTAACCAAACTGAAGCCTGCGGCTTCGCCTTCCGTGGATAGCAAGCCTGTTTAAAGGCAGGATCTCCTCCAGAGCCTAACGAGGGCCGGGGTGGAAACGAGTAGTTCGGCTTCTCTCATCGGCTGAATGCCAACGATATTTTGATATACTTAAAGACTCACATAAACATGGTGAACATGAGCGAGAGGGCAGAAAAAGAAACAACCGGGCCTCTAGGTGTCTTGCAAATAATATTTTGTCTCGAATAGACTAAACGTATACCCGGAAATGTGAATCACGATTTATAGGAACAAAATGGCTAATGCGCACAAAATGTTGTTACTGGTGTCGTTTAACCAAATAGCATGTTCATTTCCAACCCGAGCGGTGTGTCGTGGCGTTCGTAAAACATTACTGTTTTGTTAAACGTGTCGTGTGAACATATGTTTGTGGAAATGTGACGTTGCGTTTTTTGTTTATTTTTTAACATTTAAAAAGATATAGCTAATTATACTAGACTTTCTTAGTTTCAACATGAGCAAAAAGCGGGATACGGAAGAACAGTTGATTGCATAGCTTATTTCACCAGAGCACGGCTCGTAAAAATACATTCTTGAATCTACATACAAGTGTTTCATTGATGTTGATTTATGTAAATAAGCATATACATGCAACTTTTACAGCTGTGCACTGCAATTCTATTTTTAATTCAATAGCACAAACTATTGCATCATCATAAAAAGCATAATTATATAGTATTTGAGGGGGGGGAATTAATGCTTGTCATCCTAATACATTTGATAAATATAGAAGTATGAAAATGGATGAATGTACAGAATAAATAACTACACACACAATATATATATATAAGCACACTGCTTTCCATGGATGTTCTGCCACTGCTTCAATAAGCATGTTAGCAGTGTTACCTGCTGAAAGATGCTATAAAATTTGGCAGGAAAAACCTTGTGTCTGTATGGTTGAAATGATGATACATTCAGGAATTTAACTAAAATGCTGAAAATAGTGAACCGTAATGAGACGTTTATATAATATCAGGCTCTGAAGTCATATTTTTACCACAGTAAAATACACCAATACAGATTCAGTTGTGATTGTTTTGGGGATAAGTTTGATATGACAGCCAGCTCTCTATGAATAATTAGGATGTCATGTATTGATCATATGCACATAGTCAGAAAACCGCTTCCCTGTTGAATTAGCTGCCTTTGTCGAGACACTAGAAGGCATGGATGTTCATATAGACTTTAAAAAAAGAAGATATTTAGCATACTGGCCTGTTTCTCACTTATATATGAAACCTCTCGACCTCTCTCTCGTACGCTGGGTAACTCACCACTGCAACATTAGAGTCCCGAAATTGGCTGATTGTGCTGGGTGATCCCCACGCAGATTTTTGTGTGAAAAGTCTTGTCCTGCAGGAAGGGAGAGGTGGAGAGGGGTTCTAGTTTATGCTCTGAAATGACAGTTTGCACTGTGACAGCGAGAACAGTGTTCTGATTGAACTTCTAGTTTTGTCTTCATGGATCATGACAGAAATTCAGTTGGGCTTTCCCAACTCAGGGGCGCCTGATGTAATGCGACCAACGCTTCCTTCTTTTTGTCCTCAGGAAGTTTACATTTTGATTGAATTTTATACAAAGCTACTCACCTCAACAAACAGCCACGTGCAGTGCCTACCTGAGTGGTTACGGGTTATAGAATACTCACTAAACATCAGCTAAAACAGAGAGGCCAGCATTAAACTGCTGGATGAATTAGTGGCCAGAGTGAAAGAGTTGCATTTGGAAGTCAGCCAATACACTGGATCCACCGCCCCGCTCTTTGTAAAGAGTGCCTTTTACAAGGTTTTTTTAATGAGCAGTGGGAGTTCAGGGTTAGGGTTTACTGTCTCTCCAGGAAAGCGGCATCTCCTGCAAGCCATAGTCCCGATCGTGGCCCTTTATTTTTTCTCTCTCTTCATTTGGTCAAGAGGGAAGAGTGCTCTCTACTTGCAAAACAACTGTGCACCGCTTCCAACAGCGCCCCCTATTCCCTGGGATGTATCACATCCCGATCACTGAAAGGGACCTGCTTGTACTGCTTGCAGGTAAAAGCAGCAAAGCTAGTGTGTCTGCTGGTAGTTTAGAAGATGTATGCTGATGCAATCATGGGGGCTCAGAATCAGTATCAGTTGTAGCAGAGCTGTGTAGGAAGGGCTAGTTTCCCACACCAGCAGAAACGTCAGACAGCACCAACGCGAAACACTCAACACTGATTTTTGTCCCCTGTAGTGGACATCAGTCTCATGTCAAAAAAATTTAAATACTTACATTTTTTTCCTCTGCCAGTTCTTAGAAAGATACAGCATCTTAATGTTTGGGACAAATACATTTTTTTTATTTGGGTCTGTGCTCCACAATTTTAGATTTGTAATCAAACAATGCACATGCGGTTAAAGTGCAGATTCTCAGCTTTTATTAAATGGTATTTTTATACATTTTAGTTTCACCATGTAGAAATGACAGCAATTACAGAATTACATGGTGAAACTTTTGGGAAAAGTAATTGGACTAATTATCATAATCTGAAATAAAATGTTCATATTTAGTACTTGGTTGCATATCCTTTACGTTCAATGCCAGCCTGAAGTCTGTGACATGTGGACATTCCAAGACGCTGGGTATCTTCCCGGGTCATATTCTGCCAGGCCTGTCCTGCAGCCATCTTCAGCTCCTGCTTGTTTCTGGGGCGTTTTGCCACCAGGCTCATCTTCAGCGAGGGAAATGCATATTCAGCATATTCAGCTGGATTCAGGGTGATTGACTTGACCAGCCAGGAACATTCCACTTTTTGGCCCTGAAAAGCTTGGTTGCATTAGGAGCATGTTTGGGGTCATTGTGCTGCTGTAAGGTGAAGCCCCATACAGTGAATGTTGAGGGATTTGCTTGCCTCTGAGCAGAAGTTTCTGTACACTTTAGAATTCATCCTGCTTCTGTCATCAGCAGTAACATAATCAATGAAGTGAGCCTGTTCATGCATTGGTTCATGAGCTCCTTCTTTCTCCTTACTTTCCTCTTTCCATCACTTTGGTGCAGGTTGACACTTGCCTCATCTGGCCATAAGACTTTGTTTCAGAACTGTAAATTTAGTTTTCTAAATTTAAGTCCTGTACTTGAGGCTCACCAGTGATTTGCATCTTGCAGTGATTCTGGTCATGCTGGTGTATTCTTCTCTTTATGGTAGTCAGTGCCTGATCTACTCAACATTTGAAAAGGAGGTTTTCTTCACAGTTACATTACAGACATTTAGCAGACACTCTTATCCAGAGTGACTTACACAACTTTTACGTAGCATTTACATTGCATTCATTTATACAGCTGGATATATACTGATGCAATGCAGGTTAAGTATCTTCACTCAAAGTAAAAAACCTTTAGGTTACAAGACCAGCTCCTTACCCATTAGACTACACTGCCTCCCACAATTGAAGGTATTCTTCTATTCTTCGGTCATCCACTTCAGTGGTCTTCTGTGGTCTACTTGGTTGTCTGCTTTTGCTTCTTAATAATGTATTAAACTTTGGCACACCCAGTGTTTTGGCTATGTGTCACTTCCGATGGTGGTAGTGTAGTATAATGGGTAAGGAGCTGTCTCTGATCGTTCAGCCGCATGATGGCTGACATTACTGGCATTGACTCTTCATTGGTCCTCATACTGAGAAAACAGCCACAGGAAATTCCACACCTAGAATCAACTCTAGAGCTTTTGATAGCTTTCTTGTGCATGAACTAATGATGCAAAGACACACAACTGGCCAGGAAACAGCTGAGAAGTCAATTGTCCCATTACTTTTGTTTCTCTGAAATTGGGGGACTATGTATTCATAGTTTTATTTTAAATCTAATGTGCTGGAGTACAGAGCCAAAAGGAATAAAAATTGTTTCACTGCCAATACTTTTGCATTTAACTGTGGTTGACACACACATGCACCTAAGCTCAATTGGAGAAAACATATTTTCCTTTTAAACATCAATGGAAATCATTACTTAAAATGCACTCTTAGAACAAATATGCTATAAAAAAACATGCAACATCATTTTTAACACACCTCAATGTGGAAAGTACATGTTGTGTTACTTTTAAACAGTATGTTTTAACAAGTCTCTTAAAATTGTATATTTGTAACACCAAACTAGTAACTTTGACTGAAAATGTGTTGAAAGTAACACAAAAATATTAACAAAAAGTGTTGGATATGAACACATTTTTGCGCGTGTGTAATATAAACACTGAATGTATACTTTTCATTAGGTAATGTATGAGCATATGCACACCAGTGTACCCACGGTGAGCTAGGTCCTTATTTATAAGTTATTCATTCTATCATAAGTGCACTTTTTATTAATTTTTGTTACTGCTGTTTTTAAAAGTAAAAATTAAATTAACACAGTTAAGGCCAAAGTTAATTGCTGCTATATTGAGCCTAGATAAGTTGCACAATATTTTAATAGTATGAACAGATTCTCATAATGACCTCTTTTTTTCTTCTTCAAGAAAACCATAACAAATATGTTTGAATCAGTGAGATTCATGGCAATTCAAGGATGTTTTTCATTGCCTTCTGATGGGGTCTGAGGGTGGAAGGATTATGTCATTTTTTCAGATAGAATATCCTTTTTCATTAAAGTAAATGAACCTAGGCACAATTCAAACACAAAGTGAAAGTGCAATCTTCTGTATATTATTGCATATCCTACAAAGTGAAAGTGCAATATTCTGTATATTATTGCATATCCTACAAAGTGGAACTATAATCTTCTGTATATTATTGCATATCCTAATTACCATTACATTACATTACATTACAGGCATTTGCCAGATGCTCTTATCCAGATAATATCCAGAATATTATCCATAAATCATTGACTTTATTTTGAGATAGATTCTTTTCAAATACAAACTTGGTTTAAATATTAACCAACTAACAATAAGACTTGCAAGGTTTATTCTATGATGGGTCTGATTTTAAGCATCTTAGTTATTTTTTTAAACACAAAATTCACTTTATTTGCTATTATATAACAAATTATTTTTTCACACATCATAAACATATCTTTATAATGGGGTGAGGAGAAATCATCACCATTACAAAAAACTTGTTCATATGAACAAATCACACCAGTACCAATCAAAAGACTTCAGCTTATTTTCTAATACAGTGATCAAAGCCAACGTTTTTGATAAGGTAATGCATTTGTGCACAACAAATAACATTGTAAAAGTCAGAAAAATGCAACAGTTTTAGACTTTGTCAAATTTTTAAAAAATGTCTTTGTGCCACACAGTTTGTCCCCGTCTGCTTTATGGGTTGTGCACTGTTGTTTTTGAGTAGATGAGAAAGGAGAAAAACGATTCTGGACTCTCAACCCAAAATACCAGGACTGGCAAAAGTTAATCTGTAACAGGTCATAACCATAGCAACATGTTTAACGTAGGATGTTGTGAGTCAGCGTGTGATTCACTTAGTACCTGTGGCTGGGATTCAATCAACATTTGTCCTGAACTACAGACAAGTGTTTTTTATTTTTATTTTTTGAAATTTTATTTATTTACTTCACAAAGAATTAGATAAGTTCAACAACCACTAAAACTAACTTGAATTTTGGTTTGAGTTGCGTTTGTGTGAAAAAAGTGTTTGTTAAAGTTAAGAAAAATGTAGTTAGGGACAGGTGCTAAACTGTATTGAATTTTTTTCCAAAGAGTGGAATAATGTTCCCTCTTATGGAATATGAAAGAGTGGAATAATGTTCCCTCTTATGGAATATGAAAGAATGGAATAATGTTCCCTCTTATGGAATATGAAAGAGTGGAATATTGCTCATCAGTGTCCGAATGATGTCTGTGTCTGGTCGAAAACATGCATCACTGGACACTAATAAATGACATCTATCAAATTGCGGGCTGCATCTTTGTTGGGACTTTTGTTTATAGAAAGTTCAAATAGAAATTATTAACTGTTGTCTTGACATAGTGCCAATCAGTCCTATGTGTAACCATTTCACATAAAAAAATACAAACTAAGGCATTTTCAAACTGCAATAATAATAATAATAATAATGCCGTTTTGAAATTTCTGTAGATTTATTTTCCATAATTGTAAACAAATCTGAGATGTGCCATTTTACAGTACTTTTATATAGCATTATTTTCAACTATCTAAATTTTCCAACAATATTCCAATGCATTGTAGCCTCTGATGAAGAAGTTTCTTCACAAAAAGAAAGAGTGGAGCACAAGATGTGGTTGTAGTTCTCTTTCAAATCCGAAACGATTTAACTAAGAGAAAGGTGTAGCCTAGCAGTTTCGGACACTGTGATGACTAATTTGAGACTACATAGGACATAATTAGAATTATTCTTGTTGCGTAGGCATCAACCCATAATCAGAGTCAGAATGTCGTTATAATATATACGAATAATGGTGATCGAAAATTAAACTTTTTTGGGCCAATCTTTGTTTGCATGGAAGTTCGGAGAAAGTGGCAATGGACTGACTAATAAAGTGAACCAATAGCCCAATGACGTTAAACTTTTGTTATTAGTATCTAATTATCAAGTTGGGGAAATTAGCTTTGCCGTCCTGGCTACTTTCGCTTTAGAAAGACTTTTAAAGTATTCTATAGGCTACAAGTGTAATGATTTTTCTTCTGTCACGCGGCGGCTGAATTAAGCCTAAATGAGAAAAACGACAGAAGACAACGAAAATGCTCCGGAAGGGAAAACACGACATACTTAACGAAATATGCACAACCATGAGATCTGGATGTTTTTCTGTATCAAGAAAGTAACCTTTTCAGTCGCTTTAACACGTCACAAGAAACTACTGAAAGCGTAAAAAGCCTAAACGAACAAAATTCTATTGTGAACGCACAGACAGATATATGTTTGTCCGCGTAATTTCCTTTTAAGATACATATTTACTCTCAAATAAAGTACGTTAATATCCGTTTATTTAAGAAAAAACAAATAACCTTTGGAGTAACCTGGAGAAGAATAACCATGGACCCAAATTTGTGAAGCAATTTGAGAAAGTTCGTACCATGCATCCGACAAAAACAAAGCCAGAAATAAAATCTTCATCTTCAATTTGCTTCCGTAGCCTATCTCATTATCTTTCCACTCCGCTGTAGATCTACATTATGCCACTTAAAAAAAGGTTTGGTCTTTTGTGAGAAGTTTGGAAGAGGAGAAGGAAGTTATTTTTATGGATGGTATATTTGCCTACTTAGACGACTGTAGCTTCAATTGGAAATCAGATCGCACATTGGATGGGAGTTAAACTGTTATAATTAAATTATCTCAAACAATTGCATGTTAGAACTTTCCGTGGGAGCAATTTGTTATTTAGTAAGAAGTTTAATGGCGATGACAAGAGCTAAGTTTAAAAGAAATGTTAAATGCTGGATTTATTTAAATAATATTCTTATTTTCCTCGTAACAGTACTAACACCTACAGGTTAAACGAATAATGACATCCAGTCAGCGCACTAAATCTTCTTTTTAATCGTGCTCCACAAAATGATTGGTTTGGGCGGGGTTACTTTCCATCTCGTTTTAACAGTATTAATATGATTAGGATATGATTAGTCATTTTTATACGACCAATTGATATGGGGTAAATTCAAAGCAGTGCAAATTTATGCAGAATAAAATCCTTTTGAGTTTGAATAAATACCATTAATCTAGTTTATAGCCTACCTATGTTTATTTTGGAAATTAGACAATGCGACGACGTTAACATGATTGGCGACTGTGTTGGGCTTGCATTTGGACAATGATTCATCTTGCCAGTGGAATTATTAATTTAGTTTAGGATTCAGAGGGTTTACGTTTTGAAAAGAAGACTCGCCTAAACTATTGTTGTTTTGCTTGAAAGCAGCTACTCCCACCAAGCGGACGGATTGCGCAAATGCATTCTGGGAAGGGCAGAAAGAGAAACATCAGTAAAGCATTTATCCGGTTATCAGTATTCCAATAAGATTTTTTTTTTTGTACCTCAAGAAATCAATTCAATAACATAATCTTTCTAAGGGAATGATAATGCATAAGAATCTGGATTTAATATGATGTTCTTTGCTTATGTACATGTATCCAGTTAAGTTCACGACTTAGAAGTATAGCTTACGTCCCAGTGTTCTCCTGAACACGAAGGAAAATAGCCTACATGTTGTGAGTTAATGAGCGAGCTTTTTTAAAAAAAATTAAGGGCTTGAAATCAGCTGATGAACTTTATGTTAAAAGAGCAGCAGACAGAATGTTTCAACAAAAGACCACATTTAAAAAACTAAATGTGAGATATTTCAGAATAATTGGTAGCCTGTGGTGAACACATTTCTATAATTATGTCAACACAAATATCTGGAAAGTAATAAATAGTTTGCAAAATGAAAAAAAATATTACTAATATTTTATTTCAAAGAGGAATACATTTGCATTAATAAAATAAATATCAGTTCAGTAGTTCGGTGAATAAACTATGCTTTCTCTCGAATGCTATGGTTCATCCACAGAATAATGTGGTATTTCATATGTAGAAACAAAAACGGCAAAATACTATTTGAAGTGATACCGTCTGGAAGCAACTCTTCTTATCATTTGAATTAATGGAGATAGCTTGCGAATTGCAGCGTAAACGCTGTATAATTGCAAGTTCCGTGTTGTATATTTAAAAACGGTAAATAAATCGCTATCACAATACTTTAAAACACAACTTGTCTTGTTTTATTTTAATCTGGCCTGAAATCTCTGCGTTTTTCTGAAACGGTTATCTGGGAAAGGAGGTGTTTTAACCTACTGACGTCACTGTTTTGGGTGGGGTCCCGTACACTTTCTTTGTTGTGGGCTAAAGTGTGATAATTGACGCATACGAACTGATATGGTTATTAAGACGTGATAAAGACGGGGAGCAACATATTTAATAATGTTTTTTTTGGCTGCATTTCCCTTTAAATTTTTTATCCCATTAAAATGTGATTAAAACCTTTACACACATTTGTATAATGTTGTGGGCTAGGTCTATTTCTTAGTGACGAAGTTAATTCCAATTAACATAAAAGTGTGGGGAAAGCCTTAACACGTACTAAGTTATAATTGACGTGAACATGGTTTAGGCTGTATAATTCGATTATCATAATTTATCGTCATCATTAATGTATTCATCTGTCTACAGTGTGACAACACAATTACCCTATATCGTTTTTCAAGAATATTCTGAATTTAATTCTGAAAATGACACAAACCTATATCATGCAAACCTAACGAATATTTTAAAGTGGAAAGACAAAGTTTAAAAAAAATGTGATTGGTAAATTTATACTATGCTTTTTTGTTTTGGTTGAGTGAAACGAGTGATCGGCTCCGTACGGATAAATTGATCAATTGAAATTGAAAAGCAGGCAGAAATTCGATGTAGCCTAAAACAAACGAACGAACAAGTTAAGCAAACAAAGATGACGATTTATTATTATTATTATTATTATTATTATTATTATTATTATTATTATCATCATCATCATCATCATCATCACCAACCAAAAGATATTTGATTTGCATTTCAAAATTGAACTCGTCATAAATGTAAATGCTGGACTTAACTCTCACCCTACTTCAACTATCACTACATTTAATTTTCAACATTTGTAAGATCTGTGTCGTATTATGACCGGTGATCAATAATTTACGTTGAAAATGTCAAGGACGCAGCCTACTTAATAAGTAGGCACCAGAATCAGAGTAAAACATTGAATGTTGAATTATTTCTGACTGTGCACATTACATCCCTCTTGGACTCGTGTAGCTAGTCAACTGAATAGTAAACATTTTCGAAGCAGGGTAATTAATTCATAATGTAGCACAAAGATTACACACATTTTCCTCACTTTTTGTGTGAGGAAACTTCTTTTTTTAAAACCTGCGCGTACCATAAAGGCTTCTTCAATTGCAAGCATGGACTTTATATTAGGCAAAGCATTCAAATGGCGGAGAGAGTCTCTTGTTGACGCTTCTGGCGGCGACCACGGATGTGTCTGCTGCGGATGTGGAGATTTTGGGCAGAGCTGATCAGACAGCAAAGAACAGACAGGGAACCACGTGTAGGCTAAAATTCATATATGACAGTTATTGCCACCGAACATACTATACAATAAAAAATAGTAATAAGAGAAACGTTAAATCATGACTAATCTGAGCGCGCTGACATTACTTTAAGTTTCTCCTTCGCCAGCATTTAAACAGTGGCATGAACATTGTAATGCGTTGCAATATAGTTTCAAAATCAAACAAATAACTATTTATATATTAAAAGGCTGGGTATAAACAAAAACCTTACATTAGGGCTCGGAAAGGTGAGCTGTCTGTGTGCACCAGCTTTCCCCTGAAATCGTGGGGGCGTTACGTGGACTAGGGAAGAGTTGGTATTAAAGTAACGCATCGTGACTGTAACACGGTAAAAGTAGAGCATCGTGAGTGTAACACGGTCAATAACTTTCTGCACCCTGCTGCTACGCGCAATTCAGTCCTCTACCGAGTTCCAAAAGAACGGAACGATTCGACAACCTTTGTGAAAAATAATTCTAAAAACTGTTTTTGAGCGAGGTAAGTAAAAAAATTGTTCCGGAAGTAGTATTCGGATATAAGGCACTATTTTCCTTTACAGTAAATCAAATCGTACATCATTTCAAGCAGTCAGCTATCCGCAAAAAGTGATTATGGTTTTCTGAGTCAATTTTAGCGGGAATTGTCTGCCAGGTGACCAAAAAGAAAAATGATGTCCCCGTCTGAATAACAGCTGTTACAGCTACACTGCCTACACTGAGTTGCTTTAACAAACAACATTTTTGCTGTTGTATGTTTAAAGAGAAAACGAGAGGGTTTGTACTCAGGGAGGTCATGGAGAGGACTTCGGATCTGGAGATTAGGGACAGTAGACGGTGTTGAAAATGATCTGAATGTAGTGTCATTTTGGGAAGCCCATAGACATTCCATATGGTGTTTACTACTTATTAAAGAAATAAATTGTTCGACTTTTAAAGTTTACTTAAAAACCTCCATACACGCATTATAGAGCGTTTTCATTTGCTGTTACAATTATCCCCCCCCCCCCTCTATTACAATTATACCGACTAGGTCGCATGAATGTAACATTGGACTGCTTATACTTTGGTCCGCCTCGATTAAGTTACGGACGTAACTGAAACGGGTAATGATAACTGACATGTCAAAGCTGTTTGAACTAAAATTTCAAAGCACTATGCTAAATATATTCTGAGTAAATTAGCTAAATCCAAAAACTTTCACATTTATACTGACTCTCCCCTACATGTGAAACCATTAAAATAGATTATATACATAGAAAAATAGATTATTATTAAAATATGGCAAATATCTTCCAATGCACCGATTTCATAAACGCAACATATCAAAGACATTGCCAGGAGAATGTGTGCACCTCAAATGGGCGTGTCTCTGTACAGCACACTTAACATTTGATTATTACAAGATTTTCCTGTACTTGCATATCCAATATCTTTAACACCTCCCAAAACTTAACTGTTGATATTCAATTAAATATGAGCCAGTTTCCTTGGTATCATTCAAAGCCAGTGCTGCCCAATCCTGTTCCTGGAGATGTACCATCCTGGAGGTTTTCATTTCACCCCTAATTTGGTACTCCTGATTCTACTAAAGAGCAGCTCAACAAGATCTCTAGCTGTTGAATTGTGTGCTTTGTTTGGGCTGGAGTGAAAACCTACAGGATGGTAGATCTCTAGCTTTTGAGTGAGGTATGCTTTGTTAGGGTTGGAGTGAATACCTACAGGACAGTAGACCTCCAGTGGTTGTTGCCACTATCCTAAGCAAATACAGAGATGAAGATGAAACTGACAAACACTAAATGGGACAAGCTCTAGATGTCAGGATTGAAACACTTTTGACCTAAATATCTACCCACGTTCTCCTGGCTGATTCCAATCGATTAGCCTCCGAAGTGCTGACTCTGGATCAGTCTTACTTTGTTCACGCTGTGCGTGGAAGATGCCGATTGACAGATATGTGAATCCTGGACCAGTGTGGTTGGATGCAGAATGTTCCCTTGAGCCACAGAAAGGAGGGGCAGGTCTAGCTGCCCATGATGTCATCCACAGGAGACGGTGCTCTGAGGAGGGGGGGGGGGGGGGGGGGGGGGGGGCTGCAGGAAGACACAAGATTTACACACATGCTCAACTGAAACAATCTGGACCAATGCTCAGATTGGCTGTTACTGCATCAATTAGCCCCGCCCTTTTTAAACTAGATAGCCAATAAGACAACACAAGCGTGAGCTTTTTTTTGGCCGCATGCCTGATGAAAAACTATCTACAGTGTGTAAAAAAAAAAAGAAGATTCCACAAGAACCTTGAACCAATGAGCCATCGTATGATTTCAAGTCGTGTGCACAGCATCCACCATGACCACCTTTCACCTTTTTCACCCACAATGCTCTGGGGTAAAGATGTGGTAACGACTGAGGGTCACGGTTCAACAGACTCATCACGAGTAGGCTGTTGTGATGGCAACCAGAGCTATACACACTTGCGAAGAACCCATTCCAACTCCAATTAAAATGGAAAAATTCTCTGGGTACAATTATAACTTTTCTGAAAGGGACCCCTGAAATATCAACAAACTGCATCCTGATATGTGGCAATTCTAGTAAAATTAAGAGTAAACCTAAAATGTTAAACAAGAATAAAATATTGTTCCAATGAAACTTTAGTCCTCTGTAGTGTTGTGATTGTCTTGGCACTTGTAGTCCAGGTTAAGTTCAGCTTAAATTGGTCAGGGCAGCAGTGCAGCATTACGGGTGAGGATGTGGTCTGATGCCCTGGGAGGGCCCTGCTGTGGGACTTAACCTGCATTGCTTCAGTATTTATCCAGCTGTATTAATGGATGTAATGTAACTGCTGTGTAAAAAGTTGTGCAAGTGGAGTGTTTCTGTTGCACTAAGATGGCTGTCAACAACATGCACTTGAACCCTGTCCATCCGTTCTTTCACCATGCAGCTGAGACTGCGTGAGAGGCAGAGTGCCCAGGGCTTTAATCCTGAGGTGTAAGAGAGCACACAAGTGAGGATGTGCTGTACCATGAAAGGAATTAAACAGAAATTAAAGACAAAAAGATTTATTTGCAGTCCATTATTTCTTATGAGAAAAAAAGAAGAGCGACAGCAGACTCAGTTGTGAGGGGCGTGGGGTTAGCTCACCACGCTGTTACAGACACCGGCCCGTTACCCACATACAGTTCTCTCGCTCCCACCATAAATATGCACATTTTTCTTCGGTCATGATTTGTCATGTTTTTCTCCACCAGATTTCACCTCTGCCACAATGAAACTATTTTATGAGCCACAAAACATACATCTACAATGACAGGTCACGTCTGAAAGGCAGAACTGGGTCATCAAGAATGAAGAATGCAGCCCAAAACTTTCAGCCTAATCAGATCACAAGAACAGACCAAGATAGCAGAACATCAATTTATAAAGATTTTTCTTTCCTCCACAAAAAAATAAAGAATTTTACATTACAAAGGTAGCTTAAGTCACTACTACCTGGCAACCCACTTACAGCACTTACTATGAGCTACCTGAATACAAAAGATTTCCCCAACACGAAAATAATGTGCATTTATGTGTTAGTCTTCAAATCTCTAAATGAATTCTGAATCCCTTGAAGTCCAACCCTTAACAGCAGTAGTCTCAGACTGGGATTTATTTTGGTGGGGTTAGGGTTTCCATAACTACTGCTGCAGTTTGAAAAAACAAGAACCCAGAAGTGTAGCCCTCAGCCACCAGGGGGAGGTGTAATAATTCAGCGCAGTGCAGTTTACCAAACTGAGGGGAAAGATGTCCCAGGTGATGCAGATCTTGGCAGCAGAGGACACGTCGCCATGGTCACTGCCAAGGGCTGGTTGTAATGGCGTCCACAGGCAAGGCCACTGCTGCAAAGGCTGTCCAATCACAGGAAGTCTGTGCGTCCAACGTCCAAATGACAGGAAGGTTGCGCGTCCCACGTCCAATCACAGGGAGGCTGTGCATCCCACATCCAATCACAGGAGGGCTGTGCTCAAAAAGTTGAGATTCTCACACAGATGCTGCCTGACCAGACAAAACGTGAAGCTAGGAAGTCCATGCCTGCAATGCCTCATGGGAAATATCATATAAAAATACACGCAGGGCATCTCAAATATACAGCTGCTTTCCTTGCTATGGGAGGCTGACAATTTGCATTAATCAATGCGCAGAAAGCAAAACAAAGAAAAAAAACAAAAAAACATATTCATTCACACTTTTATATGTAGCCATAACAATAGCAACCACCACCACTTTCCCCAAATTAGATACATTTATGGTCAATCTCTTTTTCGTTGTTAACACAGCAAAGATAAAGGACATATATTAATAACAATTAAGCATATTCAGAATAAGCCGAATGCCCTTAGACCGTTCTGAACAGTTTGATTCCATCTTGCCTGGATACGCCACATCACTGTAGTTTATAAGCTCATTCCCATTGTAACAGACAGTTCACGTGCGCTTTCCTGAAGGATTTCTGAAACCAAGTAAGGTTCTGAACTGGTGAAAAAGAGAAAACCGAAGTGCATTGCGATTAAAAGTTTTGACTACTGTGACAAGCTTCCATTCTTCCCAGTGCATCAGAGTGCAATTTTCCTAGAACAGTCAATTCATACACCATTAAAAAAAGAAAAACAAAAAATAAATCAAAAGGCACACATTTTAGAGATCTTTAGAGATCTAAAGGAACCAACGGAGACCGGCTTAAACCCACAATAGGGTGCTGACACTGCGTAGGATAAGAGAACACACATGCTCTCACCCACTCACCCACTCACTCACTCGCTCACCCGCCCACCCGCTCACCCGCCCTCCCGCCCACCCGCCCTCCCGCCCTCCCGCCCGCCCGCGCACCCGCTCACTCGCCCGCTCACTCGCTCACCCATCCACCCGCCCACCCGCTCACCCGCCCAGCCGCCCTCCCGCCCTCCCACCTGCTCACCCGCCCACTCGCCCACTCACTCACCCACCCACCCACTCACCCACCCACTCACTCACTCACTCACTCACGCACTCACCCACTCACTCACTCACCCACTCACTCACTCGCCCACCCGCTCACCCGCCCAGCCGCCCTCCCGCCCGCCCGCCCGCGCACCCGCTCACCCGCTCACTTGCCCACTCACCCACCCACTCTCTCACGCACTCACGCACTCACACATATCAGAATCTGAGCAAAAGAAAAAAATAAATACAGGTCCTGGAACAGGCTTCCTTTCTCCCCTGCCCTCAGTCAGGCATGTTTAAAGTTCACCCTTCGCTGTTTAATATGGGGTCTCAAATGTATAGTATCTGAAACACATTTGAAAATACATTTAGAAAGTACTGGAATGTATGAGAATACACTCAGTCTTATACGATACAATTTCCCATTTTCCCAGAAATTATGCATTACTGCTAAGTTAGGATCACAATTTTTGATCAAAAAGAGAGGGGAAAAAAATCTGTTTCAAAGAGAATGACCATGAGTGAGAAACACCTGTAATTATTACCGTGTGAAAACAATGTTAAGTTACCAAGGTTCATTTTTAATCTAACCTTAAATCCATAGATGTGTAAATGATATGAATTTCAAAAGCATCTGATGGAAGCATTTGAAATTACAAATGTATTCCAAGAACATCTGCTAACAATTTCAAACATAAATGGAGAAACCATGCTTTTGAGAAAGAATTTAAATATTTAAAACACAATGCACTTTTTTCAGTCTTTGACAATGTCAAACAAACTAAAAATGTCACTTCAAATGCAAACGCCCAAATGTTTTTTGTATTTGGCACAGTTCTGCTGAACAAATAGCTAAGCAATTTAAACAAAAAGAGAGAGAGAGAGATAGAAATGGGGCAAGTAAGGCATGAGAGAAAACATTTGCACATCACGCATAGAACATCCTGTGCCACCCCCCCCCCCCCACACCATCAGTGCACAGGCTTGTGTCCAACCCAGCAAAACCCTGCGCTCCCCAACCCAGCAGAGCCCTGCGCTGCCCAACCCAGCAGAGCCCAGCGCTGCCCAACCCAGCCTGCCGTCAGAGCGGGATTCTGAGAGCGGGAGTCTGAGAGCGAGTCTGAGAGCGGGAGTCTGAGAGCGGGGGTCTGAGAGCGGGAGTCTGAGAGCGGGAGTCTGAGAGCGGGAGTCTGAGAGCGGGAGTCTGAGAGCGGGAGTCTGAGAGCGGGATTCTGAGAGCGGGAGTCTGAGAGCGGGAGTCTGAGCGCGGGGGTCTGAGAGCGGGGGTCTGAGAGCGGGAGTCTGAGAGCGAGTCTGAGCGCGGGAGTCTGAGAGCGGGAGTCTGAGAGCGGGAGTCTGAGAGCGGGAGTCTGAGAGCGGGAGTCTGAGAGCGGGAGTCTGAATGCGAGTCTGAGAGCGAGTCTGAGCTACGAGCACGGACGGCCAATCAGGCCATACCGCCCCAGGAACTGACTGAGAGCGGTGCTGAGTTTCAGTGCAGGGGGGGTAAGAGACGTACCCACAGCAGTGGTCAGCCGGTGTGTGAATGCAGTCGAGTCGTCTTCGCGCGATTGGACAGAGGTAAACCACACATCTCCCCGGTGCATTTTACAGGAGGTCTGAATCCACACGTTTGAGTCGTTAAACAGGCTGAGGCTAAAGCCATGCGCAGCTGCCAACGCAGCCTCCATTAGCAACATGCGCTGTTGTCAATGACAACAGAGAGCCCGGAAGGGGCATCAAAACGATCCTGTTCTCGGTCGATCTAAAGCCACGCCCAAATCAAACCGCCGCATGCTAAAGGAGCACTAGCAAACACGCATCAGCAACTGGCACCCGCAGCAAACAGGACACGGTCAGAGTGCCAAGCTATTGCAGAGTAAAGAATACAGAAAATGTCCTCCCCCGCCACCATCACCAGCTACCAAGACTGTCATCTTTGGCTTTAACTTTGCATCCGGATTGATAAGCATAGAGGCTGTGAATCCAATGTGAGCCCACTGTCCCAGCCCCTACCCCGGGGTCTGCAAATGATTCTTTTGGTTGCCCCTTTAATATCCAAAAAGGCTTCTGTTGGGGGGCAGTAGGAGAGCTGGGTTCAAACCAGGGGTGCCGCCTTATCCACGTGTAGCTGAAAGGCTGCTTAACTTCCGGTAGCCAGCAACGCTGCCCCTTTTTTTTGTCTGTCAGGAAATGTCAATATCAACATCAACTCACAAACAGCGGCTACCTTTACTGTACATATCCAGGTCCATGTCTTTGCTGGCATTGGCTTCTGACAAGAGGTCAGCAGGAGAGAGTAATATTCTCTGTAACAAAAACACAAAAAGCTAACCAATCAAGTCTACGAAGTCCTTCTACGCTTCGCGACATCTTTAAGACTTACTTTTACTCAAAAATGAAGACAGCTTTCAGGTTTGAGAGAATTGTGACAGCATGCACACTACATACATTTCCCTTGCTCCTTCTCAAATAAAAGTATAATCAGTTTAATTCATAATCTTTCCTGCGACTCAAAGATGGGATTTGGTTTTCTTGTTCAAAAAAGTAAACAACACAAAGACAACAACAGAAGTGCAGAACTGTGTGGCGTCACAGGGGCGTGCCCACTGGTCTGAGCTGCTCGTCTGGCTCCTAACAGAGCGTCTCATAACCAGCGCTGATTCCCTAACAGAGCGTCTCATAACCAGCGCTGACTCCCTAACAGAGCGGCTCATAACCAGCGCTGATTCCCTAACAGGGCGTCTCATAACCAGCGCTGATTCCCTCCTAACAGAGCGTCTCATAACCAGCGCTGAGTCCCTCCTAACAGAGCGTCTCATAACCAGCGCTGACTCCCTAACAGAGCGTCCCATAACCAGCGCTGATTCCCTAACAGAGCGTCTCATAACCAGCGCTGATTCCCTAACAGAGCGGCTCATAACCAACGCTGATTCCCTAACAGAGCGTCCCATAACCAGCGCTGATTCCCTAACAGAGTGGCTCATACCCAATGCTAACTCCCTAACAGAGCGTCCCATAACCAGCGCTGATTCCCTCCTAACAGAGCGTCTCATAACCAGCGCTGAGTCCCTAACAGAGCGGCTCATAACCAACGCTGATTCCCTAACAGAGCGACTCATAACCAGCGCTGATTCCCTAACAGAGCGTCTCATAACCAGCGCTGATTCCCTAACAGAGCGGCTCATAACCAGCGCTGATTCCCTCCTAACAGAGCGTCTAATAACCAGCGCTGACTCCCTAACAGAGCGACTCATAACCAGCGCTGATTCCCTCCTAACAGAGCGGCTCATAACCAGCGCTGATTCCCTCCTAACAGAGCGTCTAATAACCAGCGCTGACTCCCTAACAGAGCGACTCATAACCAGCGCTGACTCCCTAACAGAGCGGCTCATACCCAATGCTGACTCCCTAACAGAGCGTCCCATAACCAGCGCTGATTCCCTCCTAACAGAGCGTCTCATAACCAGCGCTGAGTCCCTAACAGAGTGGCTCATACCCAATGCTGACTCCCTAACAGAGCGTCCCATAACCAGCGCTGATTCCCTCCTAACAGAGCGTCTCATAACCAGCGCTGATTCCCTAACAGAGCGACTCATAACCAGCGCTGATTCCCTAACAGAGCGTCTCATAACCAGCGCTGATTCCCTAACAGAGCGGCTCATAACCAGCGCTGATTCCCTCCTAACAGAGCGGCTCATAAACAGCGCTGATTCCCTAACAGAGCGACTCATAACCAGCGCTGACTCCCTAACAGAGCGGCTCATAAACAGCGCTGATTCCCTAACAGAGTGGCTCATAACCAGCACTGACTCCCTAACAGAGCGTCTCATAACCAGCGCTGATTCCCTAACAGAGCGTCCCATAACCAGCGCTGATTCCCTAACAGAGCGTCTCATAACCAACGCTGACTCCCTAACAGAGCGTCCCATAACCAGCACTGATTCCCTCCTAACAGAGCGTCTCATAACCAGCGCTGATTCCCTAACAGAGCGTCTCATAACCAGCGCTGATTCCCTAACAGAGCGTCTCATAACCAGCACTGACTCCCTAACAGAGCGTCTCATAACCAGCGCTGACTCCCTAACAGAGCGTCTCATAACCAGCGCTGATTCCCTCCTAACAGAGCGTCTCATAACCAGCGCTGATTCCCTAACAGAGCGTCCCATAACCAGCGCTGAGTCCCTAACAGAGCGGCTCATAACCAGCGCTGACTCCCTAACAGAGCGGCTCATAACCAGCTGATTCCCTCCCTCCTCCTCCTCAGGGGGACACAGTCGCTGCTGGTTTCTGCATGTCCCACAGAGGGCTCCACAGGGACCCAAGGGTTTGGTTTTTACATTTCTTTATTTTTTTGCCTCTGCCCTGTTTTCTGTGGGCTGAAAGAAAAGCCAAAAAGACAGGCCCCACAGTTCAGCTGAAGAGCCACGCCCATTTATCAGAGCCACACCCACCAGTCCTCATTAACCCTTTCAGTACTTAGTGTAGTTTGTGGAGGGGGGGGGGGGACAAAACAAGGCGCAGTTTGTTAAACCTGAACAGAAAAGGGGAGACCAAGGGCCCGCTTGCCCCCCCTCACTGACCCCACGCCATTTAAGCTGCAGTCCTGAGGCCGGAGAGGAAGCGGACAGGCGGGGGTTAGGTGGGGGGGGGGCCAGTTAAGGTCTGGGCGGGGGTCCGGAGCTGCCCTGGCTGTCCGGGTCCGTCCCCGAGGAGCTGGAGTCCGAATCCGTGTCTCCGTCCTCGTCCTCCAGGCGGCACTTCTCCCGCAGCCGCTGCTGGGTGGCCTGCAGCCGCGACAGCAGGGTCTGGTAGTCGAAGTGGCCCCTCTTCTCCCCAAACGGGTCCTGGCACACGGAAAACAGAGAGCCGGGATGGCCGTCACCGTAACAGCCCCCAGCCAATCACCACGCCCCAGGAAGCGGCCATTTTCTCGCGCATTCGCTCCCTCAAACTTCCCGCACTATCGGGGGCGGTTCAGATCGGGCCTCCAGGGTGAATTATTTAAGGAGGTTTACTGATCGACTGGCAGGACCCAAACAAAGGCCCACGCTCACCACAGTGGAGGGTTCTGACTGTTCCAGCCAGTCATTACAAGGCACTTGAGGTCACTGTTATTACTGCTATAATTTCACATGCACATTAGCAATTTAATCTTTATGGTTTAATCTTTTAAAGAGGAGTAATGTAAAAAAACTAACATTTCTTATTGGACATGCCAAATCCAAAGTGGAAAATGAAAGCCCTGACCTATTCCTAAAAGCCTGAATTTAGCCGTCAAATGGGGGTCTCAAACTCCTAAACAATTGTTATTCGTTACGGTTAGCAGTTATTACCGTGCTCATCGTTTAGCGGTAGAATGCATTTATTTTGAATTCCTGCGATAATACACCTTGTGTAAAATCCTAATTGTCAGTTGAGAAAATGATTGGGTCATTGTGTAATCATGAGCTTCAGAGGGGGTAAAAAGCAGGATCTACACCAGGCTGGACACGTCTCCATGGTCTTTTCTTTCACCCGCTCCGAATCTGTGCTGTGGGCATATCGCCATGGTAACTCAATCTATGCATTACCTGCATGGTCTGTCCCTGAAGATGCAGGCGCTCCTTACAGACCCCCTCGTAAAAGTCGTAGTACTCCAGGAAGGACTTCTCCATCACGCTCCTGCACAATACAACAGAAGAAGAGACAGAGTCACGAGGGGGAGGAGTCAGTCTATCAGATCAGAGAACATTGAGAGGGCAGTCTCAGTCTACAAAGGAAACCAGAGACCCGGGGGGGGGGAGTCTCAGTCTTTCAACACACTTAGAACCAACAGGGGAGTCACAATCTTTCTTTCAGCACACTGAAAACCAAGAGGAAAGTCTCAGTCATACAGCACACTGAAAACCAAGAGGAAAGTCTCAGTCATACAGCACACTGAAAACTAAGAGGAAAGTCTCAGTCATACAGCACACTGAAAACTAAGAGGAAAGTCTCAGTCATACAGCACACCGAAAACTAAGAGGAAAGTCTCAGTCATACAGCACACCGAAAACTAAGAGGAAAGTCTCAGTCATACAGCACACTGAAAACTAAGAGGAAAGTCTCAGTCATACAGCACACTGAAAACTAAGAGGAAAGTCTTGGTCCCAAGACCGAGCAACTCTCAGACACCACAGTCATTTTTTTTTCAGTGATCTGCACGACCCCAGTCCAGGAGGTTAAATCTCCCGCGCTCTGCTGCACCGCATGGCCTACTGTGGTGTGGAGCGCAAAACCATCGCTGAAAATGATCATTTTCCCCAATCAAAATCAAATGCTGTGTAAAAACAAATAACACAGAGTGAAGTGTTGAATTGTTTAATTTGTTAGTCCTTTTACTGTGTGATGAGTGAGTGTGGGCTAAAAGACATTAGCACCCAGCGCTAGCGTTGCTAAGCAGTCTCCAGGGCAGCGCTTGGCAGAGCGGGGCACACAGGAGGGCACGCAGGAGGACGCAGAGCAGGGCACACAGGAGGGCACAGAGCGGGGCACACAGGAGGGCACAGAGCGGGGAACAAAGGAGGGCACACAGGAGGGCACAGAGCAGGGCACACAGGAGGGCACAGAGCGGGGCACACAGGAGGGCACAGAGCGGGGATCAAAGGAGGGCACACAGGAGGGCGCAGAGCAGGGCACACAGGAGGGCACACAGGAGGGCACAGAGCGGGGCACGCAGGAGGCCGCACAGGAGGGCGAAGAGCGGGGCACAAAGGAGGGCACGCAGGAGGGCACAGAGCGGGGCACATAGGAGGGCACAGAGCGGGGCACGCAGGAGGGCACACAGGAGGGCACAGAGCGGGGCACGCAGGAGGGCACACAGGAGGGCACAGAGCAGGGCACATAGGAGGGCACACAGGAGGGCACAGTGCGGGGCTCGCAGGAGGGTACACAGGAGGGCACACAGGAGGACACACAGGAGGGCACACAGGAGGGCACACAGGAGGACACACAGGAGGGCACACAGGAGGACACACAGGAGGACACACAGGAGGGCACGCAGGAGGGCACGCAGGAGGGCACACAGGAGGACACACAGGAGGACACACAGGAGGGCACACAGGAGGACACAGGAGGACACACAGGAGGACACACAGGAGGGCACGCAGGAGGACACACAGGAGGGCACGCAGGAGGGCACACAGGAGGGCACACAGGAGGGCACACAGGAGGACACACAGGAGGACACACAGGAGGGCACACAGGAGGACACACAGGAGGGCACACAGGAGGGCACACAGGAGGACACAGGAGGACACACAGGAGGACACACAGGAGGGCACGCAGGAGGACACACAGGAGGGCACGCAGGAGGGCACACAGGAGGGCAAAGAGCAGGGCACACAGGAGGGCACAGAGCGGGGCACATAGGAGGGTATACAGGAGGACATACAGGAGGGCATACAGGAGGGCACAGATGGCACGCGGAGAGGGCGATGACTCACCACAGCGCTTCAGGGCAGGGACACTTTCCGTCCAGCATGTCGCACACGGCCACACGCAGTGTCTCATGGCGGATGCACTCGTTATAGTTCTTACTGTCTCCTGGGTGCCTCTCCTTAGATACACATGAACACACGCACACACAGACACACGCACGCGCACGCACGAACACACGCACGCACGTATACACACAAGCACAAACGCACGTGCAGACACACACACGCACACACGGGACCAAGACACAAGTAGGTGCAAGCAGAACAAACAAATACACACACATGAAAAAAACAATTATATATGTTTAGTTTGTACACCTTGAAATTTCATATATTCTAATGTGTACAGTGGACTGTATTTTCTTCATAAATGCAGTGGTGGCTGTACTAGTTCTGTGTTGCATTGTGGGTATCGTAGTTTACAGTGGAATGCCAGTGTATTCATTTGAAGCCGAGCTCCAGGTCTTGGTGTCTGGCTTCCAGCCCACCTGCTCAAAGCCAGGCTCGTTGTGGTAGGGGTTCTCCGTCATCAGAGACTGGATGGAGATGAGCACTGAGGAGATGCTTTGAGCAGGGCTCCATGCCGGGCCAGTCCAGGTCCTGGGGAACCACGCACAACAAGGGTCAAAGGTTATGGACAGCAAGGCAGGCATGTGTAGTGCCAACTCAGGCTAAATCCACACTTCAGAGGAAGCTTATTACAGTTTTCATATTACAACACGAGAAGACACAGTCTTTACATGTAAACTGGTGCAAACAAAAGTCATCCACAGCAGCAGGGGGCGCTGTTTTACCCGAGGATGCTGAGGCACACTTTGCCGTTGCGGTAGAAGTTAGGGTTGAATCGCACAGTATTGTTGCCCGTGGTTATGAGCTTGACGCGGGGCGGGTGGATGGGGTAGTCCGGGGGGCAGCGGAAGAGGAAGAGAAAGAATCCGCCCTCATAAGGTGTGTCAAAGGGTCCCGTGATCAAAGCGTGGATCTAGTGGGGTAGGACACAAATGGACAGAGCATTACTGGCTACAGACACAAACGGACAGAGCATTACTGGCTACAGACACAAATGGACAGAGCATTACTGGCTACAGACACAAACGGACAGAGCATTACTGGCTACAGACACAAACGGACAGAGCATTACTGGCTACAGACACAAACGGACAGAGCATTACTGGCTACAGACACAAACGGACAGAGCATTACTGGCTACAGACACAAACGGACAGAGCATTACTGGCTACAGACACAACTTAAGCTGAATATGTCCAGTGACATCACTGCCTCAGATAGGCCACCTGTGCACCATATAAATCATGTGGTACCTTCACAACAACCGCTGGTTCATGTAACTAACATAGAAACGCAGCTCAAAATGACATTATAGAAGAGGTGCACAATAAACTATTTCTGCTAGAGGTTGTGGTTTTCCAGGAAAGTTCAAAAAGAGAGAGCTGCAGTCTCTTTCCAGGCTGTCTGAAGGCATTTTGAGAGGCAGCCATTTCTACAATCCTGAACAACCTGCCCTCAACAGAGCACCTCCTATTAAGGTTATTTTGGTTAATTACGACGCCGTTAAATAACCCAGCTTACCAGCAATAAGACTCATATGGCATCCATAAGCATTTGCTGTGCTACAATCTCAATGAGATAAGCAGCCAAACAGACACCCAGCAAACATGTCTGGGCAGTGACGCTATGAACTGCAGCCAAAGGAGAAAGGTGGTCTACTGAGGAGTTGGGCCTACCTTTGTCATGTCGAGGGGGTCAGGAACTACAAACATGCCAGGAGGGGGCTCCTTGTAGATGGACATAATATCCCTGCAGAGTCAAAGTAAGACAGAAAGAGAGAGCACAAGCCGGCAGGATGAAGAGAGAGTGAGAAAGAGAAAGGAAGTTACAGATACAAAGAGAAAGAGAACAGACATCTCACACACATGATCAAAAACCCCTGGCAAATCGGCTGACTTGACAGTCTTAGAAGGCAAAGTTGTGGGACACTGGTGGGACATTAGGGAATGTGAATTCAGTATGAATATGCTGAAGTTTTATCTTTACACAGAGAGTTGTCAGGACATGGAACAAGTTGCCAGGTCATGTAATAGATAGACACCCTCTACTGAAATGACCTTATATAGACAGGTACTTTCTGAGCTGCTGCTTTTCATTCATTCTAATACTTTTGTTGAGGGGAAGTCCAGACCGTAGTCTGGATCACTGAAAACAAAACCAAACTCTCTCTGCTTCCCTGAAAATACGGACTTTTCTATCAGAAATCACAGGAATTACATGTTTCCAAAATCAGAAGATCAAGTAACGAAAACAATGTTAAAATTGCGCCATGTCATTCTAACTATAATGATAAATCAACATTATGGCAGTGACATAACATTGAGGTTTCCCAGGAGAGAGGCTGCAGATCACTCAGGTTTGTAAGAGAAACACCACTGGGAACATTGTAGGATTTCAGTTCGTAGCGCCACTGAATTTATCTGCAGAGGCCTCGTTGACGTCTCACGTCTACCTTCAGGCAATTCGCAGGTCCCCTATCCTGAGTGACTTATTTAAAGTGCACACACAAAGGTTTAGGCAACGAGAAGAGCTGATGTCATCAGCGTCACAACCGACAGTAAAAATACATAATCCTACAACATTAGGAGACAGAGGAAGCATGAGAATGTACATCAATGCTTTCAGAAATAAAAGTGTTTGAAGGTGGAAAATTTAATGTTAGCACAGGTAGGGCTAGTAAATCCACGATGGATGTCCAGAGTTCAGCGCTAAATCTACCGATATGCAGTGTAAACAAGTGCGTGTTCAGTATGGGGCGGAATACAGAAAGTAACTCCGCCAACTCAGTCCCATCTACTCACTGTTTCCTATGTTAGGCTACACGATTTGTGCGGATTTTTGGTGGCCTTTGGCCGCAATGTGCGTGAAATCAACACGACCGGAGCTTCGCTTTACAGCTATTGATACATATTTATTCTATTTTTCCAAAAAGCTGCATTTCCTAAACATCTGTTACGTTGATGTTAATTACAAACTGAGGTGTTAGGATCAAAGTTGTCTCGTAGCTGGCTAACGTTAGTCTAGCTAGTACATAGCTAACCAACGTTAAATGGTCTTAAACATACACGCAGAAACACCAGTAAGCACAAGGTCAGATATTGAAATGTACCTTTTTATCCGGAGAACACATTGTTGGGATGGCTTCTCGTTGTCCCAGTCGGTGCTTACAGTCGGATCCCAGAAAGTGGAGTGAATATGGGACAGGAGACCTGCCCCGGCCAAGTTCGGAGTACCGGTGACCCCCAAACCGATGCTCGGTGGTAAAACTGTCGCGGTGGCAGAAGACGGTGCCAAAATGGCAGTGCCTACTGCCGTACCAAGGACACCTATAGCAGTGCCAAACCCGCTTCCCACCGAAGAAGTGGTCATATCTGCAATGCCCGGAGCCATAACGGCTAGGCCGGTCTCTGCAGCTGCTGCTGGAGACGGCGATCCAGGGTTAGCCCCGCTCGAGTGATCCTGCACAGAATTACCTAAACTCGGCAACAACTGTTCTGTTCCGCTGCCCTGATTCGTTCCGCTGGACAACCCAGTACCACCGATTGACTCTTCCCCTGTGCTATCCATAACGTTTCGGCTATGTGCGTTTCTGATAGCTAGTTAGCCAGCTATCGCTGTGGTGTGTAATTCTTCAACGGGAGCCAGTCATCCGGATTTATCAGCGAACGAGGAAGAGCTTGCTATCCAGCTAGGTAAATTAGCTAACGTTAAATGTTAGCCACCTACATTGAGGTGAAAAACTAGCCTGCACGCTGTCTAGCTAACAAGCTAGCTAAATGAGAAAACGTATGGTAACTAAAGTAAGAGTGGAATGAATAAAATCAACTCTAGCTGCAAATTTCTTCAGATCACAACTCTCACACATCCACACGAACACAAACTGCGCTCTTTCTATCCGAGTATCACGGCGTTATTTCCCCTGTAACGACTTCCTCCTATTACAGAAGAGCGCTACCCTCTAGCGGTTACTTTTCGAATAACAGCGTGTGGCTTCAGTAAACCTCAGCGCAACCATTTTTGAAAGGTGTCAAGCTGGCAAATATTTAGCAGATACGGTCGGGCAAGCTAGGTGCTTACAGTTTAATCATACTCGCTACAGTTAAAGTCAAAGGTAAAATACGTGTATGAAACCTCGTAACACTTGGCATTATAATTCAAGACATAAGAGGAATGGGAACGTTAGTAAAGAAAAATGAGTTCACAAACAAGCTTTCGCTACCTGAAGCATTCCTTTCCTCGCCACACGGGGAACTATTGTGTACGCCTGCTTTAACCCGTAGGGGGCACACTCTTAGAAACAGCGTAACCACAGCTAAATTGCAGCCTACTGCACAAACGACATCAGTAGGCTTACATGCCACCGTTGAAAAATAGACCATGTGGTCAACAATCAGTTTAAAAATAAGTCTTTTAAAGGTCTAATTCATCTGTTCACAGGTACCATATACCGAAACATCATCTTAGCAGAAAAGACAGGAAGACCATCGACCTCCAAAATATTCTGCATAAATATTTTAAAAATCTAATTTATAGTTATGGGTCAAGTACATTGTGCAAACAGTTCAAATCCCATACTGACCCAAAGGATCGCCACAGAGCAGAATTGTGCCAGCTGTCGGTATATAGCTGAATCCTTTTACCCTGCAAATGAAGTTCACGTGTTTGGAAACCACTCCCATCTATGCATTAGGTTTTATCAGTTTAGGAGAAATAATCTTAAAGTGGCTGTTCTGCACCTGGGTGGTTGAGGGTTCACTTCACTTAGCTAATTACATAAGTGCTTAGTGCTTTAAAATTTAAAATACTGTATTTACATACATACTGTATGATTTTAATGAACCTTGAAGACTTTAAAAAGCATCATTACCTGTTCTTGGCACTTACTATGAAGAAAGATTGAAATATTACCCCCCATGGGCAAGCCTTTCTCATACACACATCTCACCCATGGGGGTCATAATGTTATGAAACATTCAGCATTGCTGAACTTGCAGTTACTACTTAGTAATGCTCATAACAGATCATGTGGAACATTTAGACCTACCAAGTATAATAATAGCTGTATATACTACAAGTGCCTGCACACACACAAACCACTCCTGGAGGCCTAATGTGCATGTGTCACGATCCCAAAAGAGCTGCAGGTTGTAATGGGTTCAACCAGTGCACTGAAACTCCCAAATGTGGTGGTGCTTGCCATAGGACTATTCAAGAGGTTATTCAAGAAGCTTGCTTTTCTGTTGTACCATAGCCCCAACTGTATATATGTGCGTGTATATATATATATATATATATATATATATATATATATATATATATAAAAATCAAATCCATATTTATTTGCAACACCCCACCTTTTCTTGAGCCTTTGAGTGTAGTGCCTCCACCGACTGCCTGGTGAACTGAACACACGGAGAGAGCTACACCTGTCGGGGGGAGGAGACGACCACTTTTCCAGAGAAGATTAATGGCAGACATACTGAAAGCAGGAGGCCACTAAAATGAAGGCCAGGGCTTGAATTTCATCCAGCTTCACTGGAGGCGAAACGAGGAGAAACGTCTCCATAGTTTCGGCGTGCGTTTCAGCAAAATGTTTTATATGCTGAGAACACAGGTGTCAAACTTCAGTCCTGGAGGGCCGCAGCGTGTGCGGGTTTAACTACAGTCCTGGAGGGCCGCAGCGTGTGCGGGTTTAACTCCAGTCCTGGAGGGCCGCAGCGTGTGCGGTTTTAACTCCAGTCCTGGAGGGCCGCAGCGTGTGCGGGTTTCACTACAGTCCTGGAGGGCCGCAGCGTGTGCGGGTTTAACTCCAGTCCTGGAGGGCCGCAGTGCCTGTTGGGGTGTTCTCAGCACCAGTGGTTCATTTAAATCATTGACTGGCAAAGGAATCCACCCACACACCTTGTTCTCAAAGCCTTAACTGGCAGCACATTGAAAGGAAACCACAAAAACACAGACACTGTGGCCCCTCGGGATTCAGTTTGATACCCCTAACTTAGAACATTAAAAGGATGTAAATTTCCCCCTTTTAACACTATTAAACACTTTATCACTCCTGTCCCTCACTAGCAGTCCCGTTCATAGTAAAATAAAGATGCACGTTAAGTTCACAATCATTTATTCAGACAAACCGTCCAAAATGAAGTGAGATCTTCCATAAAACATGTCTGAAAAAAGGAACAAAAAGGTAGAGCGTGGTTTCTGTGAGTTGGAATGGCGGTGCAACGGCCTCAGGCTGTCCGATTTCCGGTCCTTGGACGGGATGGGGGTGGCGGCAGAGGGTAAGATTACATGGCGAACAGGATGAGGAACGCCACCATCAGACAGAAGAGCCCCATGGCCTCAGAGAGGGCAAAGCCCAGGATGGCGTAGGAAAAGAGCTGCTGTTTGAGGGAGGGGTTCCTGTGGGGGGGGGGGGGGCAGAGAGAGGAGGGTGATCCACAGTGTACCCAAACTTTACACACAGCACAGCAGGAAACACACTCAGGGGCAGTGAAACACAGAAAGCAGTCAAGGCTAAATGCTTCAGACAGGATTTCTTTGGTTTGATTCTCGCAGGTGGATGACAGGTGATATATCAGCTTGATGATGCTGCCAGCATCTTTGCTCGGCAAATCACACAAGGCACCCGTGACCACTGCAACAGGCAAAACAATGTCCCACTTTCTTAAGTCTCAGTGCCAGACATTCCTAGTGCTCATTCGGCAGTGTGAATCACCCAAATTATTCATGGTGAAGTATAACGCACAAAAACACTACTAAAGAGTGCAGTCCTGCGTCTATATCTGTGGTGAAATGCATTTGAGGTGGATTTTTGAAACATCAGGTTCTTAAATTCAAAGCAAACGGCTTCAGAAATTCACCGATAATGTGCGTCATGGTTAGGGTTACAGTTTAGAGGTCAGGGGTCAGGGAGAGGAGCCGAGCAGCCACACACACAGGGCCAGCTCCAGGTCCAGGACAGGAAGGGTGGAGCTTTACCTGGCATATCCAATGATCAGGCTGCCGAAAACAGTCCCGATCCCAGCCCCCGATCCGGCCACGCCCACGGTAGCGGCACCAGCCCCGATGAACTTGGCGGCAGTGTCGATGTCCCGGGACACCGCGCTCATCTGGAACCCCCTGCTCAGCTGCAGGGAAGAGGACTCGCTGGCTGGCAGCAGGGCCTGGGGGGGTAAACAGGGGCACTTGTATTCAGAATTCCAGGCCGGTCACATAAGAGTGTAGTGTGCAGTGAGGGTTCTGAACATCTCAGTCGTGTGGCCACACCGCTGGCTCAGACTCACCTGATCTTTTCTGGCTTCGGGTCTGTTAAACACAGACACTGAAACGGGCCGAGCCAGGACTCTGGACCCGCCACGCAGCTGAAAGAACAGGGTCAAAGATCAGCAAGGTCAGGAGTCCAGCGACCCAAACCGCGCACCTCTGTAAGATCACTGAACGGGCATCGCAATGCACTGAACTGTACACCGCAGAAATACTTCAGCTGCCAACCAAAGCAGTTAACCAATCACCATGATCATTCCTCAAACTCCCAAACTTTTTTTTTGGCAAATATTCAAAAAATGTTTTCCAAAAAAATAAATGTATTCTTCCATCCCCTCAAATCTACCCATTCACAGATCCCATTTTTTAAAGTTTTGGATGAAGTGGCAGTAATTCAAGGAACTGGGCCATACAATTAGCTTTCACTGCATCCTAAAGTCAGCTCTTAAAGGGTAGCTCTATATACATTAAAAATATATACACATATATAATATAACATTAGTTCAGTGGCCTACCACCGAGAAGCAGAAAAATGGTTTCACAATTTCAACATATACACTTTCTTCCAAGAAATTCTACTTTCAAGGGCAAATAAACGAACAGGGAACCAAGCTCTAAAAGCATGCACAGGTGGCTGTCCTGAACCATTTAATATACCTTTCAATTAAAATCTTTACATCTCTTATAACATTAGATGGAACAATTGACAATTCTTGTCACTTTCTATTATAGTGACTCCAATCCCCACAATGCATTGTTAAGTTGGCTGTGCCCCTTCTGCCTGTAAGCACACAGCTGTTGTCAAAAATGATAAAAACGGATAAACACCAATTAGACAGTGGTAGCCAAACCAGCCTGGCATTGAAAAAGCAGTCTGTATCAACAGCTTAGCTCAAAATTAGCAGCAAGTTTGAGTGAGATACGTTACATAACATTTTATTAGAAATTTTTAATCAGTTACCATTTAATATTTAAACAATTCAACAATTAAAGATGCACCATATTTACTTAATTATTTTATTCACCACTTTGGATCAATTTTAACTTTCGTATTGTTCCTTTACTGTACATTTAAGTTTATAAACCAAGAACTGCCTTTGAATTCCAATTCACAAGTTATTTCATAACATTAGTTGGTGTCACACTGGTAATTGTCACTGACAAGAGTACCTGCAAAAGACAGTCATATATGCAGGGTTGAATCTCTGTGAATTTTGGGGGTCTAGAATATTTGAAGTCTTGAAACCTGCACACCTTCAAAGTGAGGGAACACTTACCACTGCGGGTGAGGTGACAAACTTTGCACAGGCATACATATTTCAGGTCTGCAGAGAGAGAGCAAAAAGATAATTAGCATAGTTTCATATAAAACAAACAGCATCAATGGGTACAATGGGTCTAAAGAAACAAATGAATTAAATTTTACAAATTAATAATTTACTTGGATATAATAAAATCAGATGGGTACAAATCTGAATTCAGGGAACCACACATCAGTAGATCCTAGACTTACAATTACACAATTTACTTAAGCTAGACTCATCTAGAGTAAAACTGCCTTCTCGTCCGTTTCTTCAGGGGGCTCATCAGTAGGACAGTATGAGAGTGGCCAAGTATGACCCATTTCTCACTTTAAATGGTCATTATGACTTCCATTACTCTCGAAATACAAGATGTGCATCAGGTCTAGATTCTCTTCACTGGCAGGTCAACCTCTACGATGTTAATCCAAGACAAATAACCACATTGTACTTTAGCAAACTGTCCAAATTGTCAAGTGTTGTATTCAAAGTTTTCTAACCACTAAACATTAAATGGGTTCCACCTTCAGAAGCCACCTTATGCAGAACATACGCATCTCAAACTAAATCTCACACTGGTTAAAATGGTCTCCCCCTCCCTGTATTCCTATGGCATAATTCAAGACAAGTATGTATGAGCCGAGTATCTGGACAAATTAATAACCCATTAACTGGATAACATGGGATTACCAAACATGGCGCACCAGTTAGAGTCGCAAATTAAGTCCTACAATGTCTACGCATCAGCGACCAGGAAATGCAGTGCAACCGGACACACCATGGTCAGCTGCCGCAGTGTTCGAACCGCCGGTCCATAAATTACGGTTTCATAAATTCACTAACGATCTGCCAACTTACTAGAGGAAATCCTTAAATGCACCCTGGCATTGTTGGCTGCTCGTTCACCTGCTAATGTACAACACCGTTGCAACAGTTATTTAGCCAACCAGCCACCCAAACCCCACTAGTCAATACTGGCTAGACTAATTCAGACTGTGGCGAGCGACCTAACGCAATCTAATCCAATTGAAATGACTGCTTTGAAAAGACACGACGTTAGCTTGTCGTAATGCTCCGCATTTGCAGAGTAGCTAGGTGCTATCGATCCAGTTTGATTCAACGGTCACGATCGTCAAAGAAACCCTCGACGCATAACTTATGCCCCACTATCCGTACAGAGACATAACGCTACCAAGCAATGTCACGTGTAATTTGCCTTTCAAGCGTCTACGGTATTATATGGTATTCAGTTCCAACTACTGGCCATCAAGCCATCTAGCTGACATGAGCAAAGTCTAAACTCGTGTTTGGGTTAATCTAGAAATGTACCATGCCAGTATTCTTTCGGAAAAGGCGAGACGATATCTATATTTGACAATGTCAATGCTCCGATCGCGTTAGCAAACTTATTAGCTAGCCACCTAGCCTGACACCCCTGACCACCTTCACAAAAGTTAGCATGCTAGCCAGCGACATGAAGGTCACAAATAGATATCGGAGAACACAAAGTTATGTGCTACCGCAGATTACAAAAGCGTAGAATATCAATTGGCCAACTAAATACCGTGCAGAACTGACTTCGCCAGAATAATGTCAAGCGCATTCAAATCAACTGAAACCCAGATTGAGAGACGCAGCCTACTGTTGTGTTGCACACGACTGTGTTGCTAGCTATTTCACTAGGCCTCGAGTCATTCAGACGACAGACATTTTGCAGAAATGTCTAGTTAGCCATTCGCAATTCCGTCGGGTTCTGGATTAAAAAAGCAGATTTGTTAGCTAAGTTTCGTGAAAGACTTTCACGCCTCTTAACTAGTTAATCGGAAGGTAAAAGACGGTGTTGCTTTCATACGAAATGCAGGCATACATAGCTATCAAGCTAGATTAATAAATGAATGGCCGTCTAGCCAACGCTTGTCATCTTGCTTGTAACGCACACTCGTTAGCAATGCTTCCCATAGCCGGATTGTCAACCTGTGGATCCAAATGCAAGACACAGAAAGTAAAAATGCAAAAAAACATGCAAAAGCATATTACCTATCCGCCACAGCACACACAAGCACCAAGATCACAGGCTCAATCTAACCTCTGCTGCTAACTAGCTAGTCAAGGAGATCGCCGTACAAACTCACCTTGTACTATATACGCGTCAACGCTCCGTCCTCAACGCTCATTGGTCCTCCGGAACCCTCTCTGCTTGCGATTGGCCTCTTACCAGAAACGAATTCTACGTCCATCCTATGATCCAGTTTTAAAGGAACTACAAGAACCACGATTGGATTAATTTAACGTGTCCCACTATTACGCTTGAGTCTGTCGCTGACTTTGGACAAAATTGCTGGGAAATATAATGCTCCCATCATTCTTTATTATTTAATAGATCGCCGAAGACTGCTATTCAGCTGCAGCAGTTTAGAAAAGGCCCTGGGTCGAAGAACAAAGCTAGTGTTTACGTATCTTATCATGCTTATCCTATAGCAGCCTTCCAGATGACATGTAGATCTGCTTATCTGTTTATCTTAGACTGTTTAGCTTTGGTTTAGACATGGGTTTATCTCTGCCCGCGAACAACTGGTATTATTTTCAAGTGCATCCTGTGTCCTATATTCTCATTGGCCATCATTGCTTGTAATCCCGCCCATATTACTGTTGTGAACGCTAATTGTTATCGTGAGGGGTTACGACCAGGACACACAGCTCTAAATAGTTCTCGTTCTTCATTAATAAGCATGTAGATTGAAGCTGTGATTATTGTGGGGAACAGGAAACGATAATCCACGTAGCATACAGTTGCTTTAAATATGGCACAGAGAGAGATTAAGAGCCTGTCTGCATGAAGTGGGAGCAGAACTTGATATTAACAGAATTTTGAAATCACGCGATAAATGTATAAAATTTATGTTAGAATTTTTTTAATGAGCAGGCTTGTTCAATATAATTCACTTCACTTTTCTTTTAATGTTAAGGATATTGGATTCCTAGTCCGCTCCCCAGACCAGTGGGTGGTAAATGCAAATAGTGCAAAAAAGTATTTTGTCCACCTTGTTGCCTCTTTTATAGCAAACATAAACACATTTTACTTTTCAAAGTTGTAGTTACCAGTGAAAGTATCAATTTCACAAACTCAGTCAAATTGAGCAGTCAGGTATATACCTTAGCCTGCCATGCTGAACAGCTTTTTTACAGGTACAAAGCTGGCAGATATGACCAGATATTAGTGAGACATCTTGGCCAAGTGAGGAAAAAAACCCCATCTGTTTCCCTTTATATAAAGTCAGACAACATTGTGTGAAACATGCTTTGCTCAAATGTTTTGACAGGTTACCAAAAGCACCTGTATTAGCCGAAGGGCTACACTTACCACAGAAGAGGCTGGCCTGGCCGTGTGCTTTAAAAGTTTGGAGCAGGAAGTTGACCCTTACGGAGAGCAATTTCCTCACTCTTTTCCCTTTCTCATCCATACACCAATCATTTCTCCATCTCCATCATTTTGTTGTTGGACATTTTGCAGCATTTAAAATGTATTTTTCATTGCATGGCAGAGACTTCTGACACGCATCATGCATGGCAGCTGGCTGTTAGAACCCACTAAACCTGGATCAACTCTGTGGCACATTTACAAGCTTCCAGTTTCACTAAATCCTGTTTTTAAGGTCAGAGGTGTGTTTGTGTGAATCACGGTGCTTGAACACTACCTCAACCACAACCACAAGAGCAGGCACAAGGTACTCTACACAAGATTACACTTTGTTTTTGTACTTTTGTGTGTGTGCGCGCGCGAGCTTGTGTGTGTGCCTGTATGTACATACATATGCATGCATGCATGCCTGTGTTCGTATCTGTGTGTGTGCGTGTGTGTGTAGGTAATGTCTGTATCTGTGTGTGTGTGTGTGTGTGTGTGTGTGTGTGCCTGTATGTACATACATATGCATGCATGCATGCATGCCTGTGTTCGTATCTGTGTATGAGTGTGCATGTGTGTGTGTGTAGGTAATGTCTGTATCTGTGTGTGTGTGTGCATGTGCCTGTAGTTACGTGCACACACGTGCATGCCAGTGTGTATGAATGTGTGTGTGTGTAGGTAAGGTCTGTATCTGTGAGTATGTGTGTGTGTGTGTGTGTAGGTAAGGTCTGTATTTGTGTGTGTGCACCTGTGTGTGTGTGTGTGTGTAGGTATGATCTGTATCTGTGAGTATGTGTGCGTGTGTGTGTATGTGTGTGTGTGTGTGTGTGTAGGTATGATCTGTATCTGTGAGTATCTGTGCATGTGTATGTGTGTGTGTGTAGGTATGATCTGTATCTGTGAGTATGTGTGCGTGTGTGTGTGCAGGTATGATCTGTACTGTGAGTATGTGTGTGTGTGTGTGTGTGTGTGTAGGTATGATCTGTGTCTGTGAGTATGTGTGTGTGTGTGTGTGTAGGTGTGATCTGTATCTGTGAGTATGTGTGTGTGCATGTGTGTAGGTATGATCTGTATCTGTGAGTATGTGTCTGTATTTGAGCAGAAGCATGTTTGAGTATCTGCAGGCTTTCAGCTTTCACCTCCTCCCGTGACCAAATCCATATGTTCCTCGGTTCCTCTCTGCTGCTAAGCTTCAGAATTCTTATATCACTTTTACTACCTGCCTGTGCAAGAAACCACAAGGAAAATAAATCATTCCCAAACTCTGCTGCTCTATCATTTCTCTTTATTGGGATGTAGTTTTATATTACATAGATTAACTTATATCTAATCTTCAACCCATGACCTGCAACATTTTAGCTAACTGGAGTTTGGGAATATTTTATTTAGGAATATTTCTATTTATACTGTCTGTCAAATATAAATGGTGATTTCATTTGACAATATGTTATAATACATGTCATTTAAAGTTGGCCTGTTAGTACAGGATTTTGACTAACTTCATGTGCTACTGGTACAACCTCTGTCTGAATTACATATCCCAGACTACTCAAACCAGCCAATGAGTGACAAATCAAAACACAGGAATTGTGTATGCAGTTTGAAAATGTACATAGTATAATGACTAAAATATATAATAACATATAATGACTAATAGGCACAGTATCAAGTTGAAAGAAGTATTATCCCTTTGAAGAGTAGGTTTTTTCTTTAAGATTCCAAGTCAGTGCTCTAGAACTCCATTGCTTTCAAATACCAGTGCTAACTGTTACATCAGCATTAGAAAGTTCAGAGTTAAAAACACATTTTAAACACAGAGTTTAATCACACATTTGTGAAATTACACCTTAAAGGTTAAGTGTTGCATTTTCATTGCACAGTAGTATATGCAGATACAGTAATGCATTATACTGTATAATGTATATTGTATATTATGTACTGTATTTCACATTGACATCCCTAAAGCTCAGCAGATAATAGAAGTCAAAGTACATCCAGTTGTCTAAGAGCTGCATGGTGTTCCATGAACAAAATATATTTTTTCAAGTGTGAACATTTAACCTCATCTATGTACTGTGTAATATTAAACTAAATCTATGGCTGTAATTAGATGTTGATGCACACCATATGCTTAAGTAGTTTTGTTACTTGATGTTACTTAAGAACAAGGATAGTGCCCAAATTTATGTATTTATTTATTAATTTTTGATTCAGTTCAGAACCCGGACCTGTTCCTTTTTGTAAAAGCATAAGCAATCTGTAATTTCTCATTTTTTAATTACAGAGAAAATAGTTAATAAATAATAAATAAATAAAAACAAACAAAAGTAGGTACTTACATTCGCAGTCTTGCAGACAGGCGCGCGCTTCTCTCATATAGCTGGATGATCCCATTGCAACCTACGGCACCGCTGTAGCAGAAGCTAAATTTGACAAGTGTATTGCCTGACACGCGCAATAAATAATAGCGGTTTACTGGCTTGCAGTAGACCAAAGTATTCCTCTGTGCTTCTTGTGAAATCAGAATTTTTATTTAATGCAACAGAATGGTGTCATAGCTTAATATAGATTTCTGTCCTTTTTTGCATTTTATTGCAGTCATGCATCTCCAAAGCAACCGGCGCAATACTGCCAATGTTGAGTTCTGTTATGAACTGAATTCAAATAACACGGTCAATTCAAATTCTAAACTATAGAACTATATGAGTTTGACACAGAGCGTAGCATTATGAGCGTTAGTTTCATCAAGGCATTTAGAAGTGGTGTCTGCTTTTGACTTCATTTGAGTCGCAGGGTGCCATTAAATCAGTTTTGACAAAAAGAAAACTGCATATATGTATAGCTAAATGATTTGTACTGCAAAGGTTAGCTGCAAAGATTATTTTAAGTATAATTTTGTTAAGCACCTTTAATATCTATGTGTACGTTCTACTTTGAAAGAAAGTTGTTGAAAGTGTAGCATTTCTTTTAATTTAGGTAGGTCGCTAACAAAATGGCGAATGTATCGATTCGATTTAATTTGAAAGTATTGAGATAGGTCGCTTCAGAACTGAATTGTTTTAAAAAGTTCTTAATGATGATTCATAAAATATGTGAAACAGCATCAAGATTAACATAAGATCGTAAAATCATAAAAATGATATACATATAAACAGTGTTAAATATGATCACAGAGTTAACGTCGTTAGCCCTCCGAATCTCATGACGTTGTGGATTATAGGACAATACCGTTTCGGATGGATTGCAGTTGTATTTTACGCCACCAGGTGGCGGGTGTACATAATAATTGAGGCTCGATTCTGCGACGCTTCTCCACGTTTTTCGCCTGGTCTAGGAAGGGGGGCAAGAAAGAAAAAGTAACACTTTGCAATAAGGTCACTGGAATTGACATTAAGTAATGTAGTTGTTAACTGCTAACTACTGAAAAGTTAATATGTACAGCTATGCTAATTAATTTGTACATCATTAATTCATGTTAACAACTACATTAGCTATAATGCCCATTCAGATTGGGATTTAAAAAAAAAACAGTTAACGTATTTGTTAATGGTTAACTAATTATAAATTTGTCCTATGTTTTTGCCCATGTATAAATACTCGTGTTACTGATACATTAGTTAATGTAGCCTATTTGTTAAATACTAACTAAATGTCATGGCTAATTGCCGTATTTGTATATAATTAATTAATGTTAACTACATGAGTTAATGGCAATTCATGTGAACAGGCTGTAAAGTGTTACCAAAGTAAAATGATAAATTTGAACGGATATTTGTATGTCATTACTGTATTATTTCAGCTATCCCAATAACTCCATGTCCATCAGCTCACAGTCTCTCAAATATTTGCTGTGATCAGTCCAGCATATAGTTCCTTGTATTATTTTACAATACCACAATTACTACCACCTCCACCACCATAACGTACTACTTATACAGCATGTAATGTAAATGTATGTAATGTAAAATTTTCACGGTTTTTGTACAGTTGATATACCGTTCTATCACTAATTTCCGCAAAGATTAGCCATAGATTAGAATTATTGCTTTGCAGTGCAATAGTTAGATAGGCTACTTTAAGACACTGTTTTAATTATATGGATATCAACATACACATTATCGCAAGGCGCACAATAGTAAATCCACCAGTCATTTATTGATAGTATGGGCCGTACAGCCATTTAAAAAAATGTTATATTTATTTCAGGGTCCACGAGAGTCATTATCTACTGAATGGAATCCCTTTCACATGGAGGAAAAAAAAGAAAGAAATACAGAGCTTGGAAAAAAAATCTTGCAATTGCTGACTACAAGTCAGGTGTCCGTCTGTTTCCGTCCCTGACGCTTTATGAGGGCAGTCTGAATCACGCCGAGGGCCAGGGCCACTGTCTGGAGAGCCGCTCGTCTACCCTTTCCTTCAGATTAAATGGTAAATGGTAAATGCTAATGGTAGATTACATTTACGAAGAAATCGCCCCCTGGCTTGGAGAGCTTTGCCTACTGCGTGTAAAACACAAAAAAGAAGAGAAAGCTCCTCGAGGGATTAAACTGAAATGCAACTCAACTGTAAACTTTACAGTTTAAAAATAATATGAATTACAACCACCTTACTTAATGGAAGACGCTTGTATGACCTAATTCAAACGTGGTATGCAGCGGATAAACTAAATTAATCAATAGTTAATGTGATTAAACAGCCGGACATTTTTCTGTCACAACACACAAGAAAATGGTATCTCTCAATCCAGAAAATGCGCGTGTTGTAAAAATGGATTAAACAATAAAATGTATTTTCCTGCAATGATTTATAAAAAGAAACTCAGTTTTTTCGTTTTTGTAAAGCCTTCACTTACTTGATTTGATTGAATTGCTTTAATTAAGTATAAACTATGATTTTTTTTTTTAAAAAGCATAAAATAAGTAAAACAGTTAATATATATACATATATAGCATATAGGCATATATATGCTGTATAATAATAATTATTATTATTATTATTACAGCACAATAACAATGGTGACAGAATGAGTTCGTATGAGGTCCATAATGAGTGGAGCTTCTATGTGCTGAAATCACTGACGAGTAAGAACTGTTCAAAACACATTTTATTATATTTCTTCCTCGACAAATAAGCCATCAAATAAATAAAATGAAAATAATTAAATATTATTCTCTGTCCATAGTTCGGCAACACTATGATTCTCTCAAATCGGGGAAGTCCTTAGTAAAATAATATCTCTTATAATCGGCTGAAGCTCCATCAGTACAGGATACACGTCTAGGCAGAACACAGAAAGTTGTATTTACCAGTTGTATTTACATACAACTGGTAGCCTATCTGCCACTCAAAGATTTCCTGAAAGCTGTCGAAGCGCTACTTAAGCGGGGCCAGGCTGTCGGCGGATACTGCCGAACCACCATCAACCTGCGGATTCCGTTGGTGTTGAGGGAGAAACTGCAGTCAACAAACCACACCCAATACACCTACATTACCGTGATAAACCCGCCCGGCCAGGGTGGAGCAGACTGCGCGGCAGCCAGAACTGCCTTTATGGGCTGGTTGTTGTCCGCACAGAAGCAGATGACAAATTTACACGGTTGGGCTCCTACCGCCATTTACGGGTGGGATTCGCACATGGGCTCGCGCAGAGGTTTGCGGGCGCGTGAAAGGGAAATCCAAAGCGAGCTTCGGTGACAGGCCGCGAGGGAGGCTTAGCCCCGTCCCGGTCCTCAGGGCTTAGGGCTCACTCCGATTGTTTCGGTGGCGGCGGCGCTCCTGGATAGACAGCTGCAGCGGCGGCTTTCGGTAATCCGGGAGGGCTGGGCAAGGGTGTCGGGTTTCCATCTGGCCCACCCTGGGTGTGGCACATGTGGACAGAACGGATAATTGAACTGCGATACAGAGGCCCAAACTGTGCACGTCACATCGGGGGAATTCGCTTGGTGTCCTAGGACAGGTAGACCACTAGCTTGAAATAAGTGGAATATCCTCCTTTGTCTCCTGTACGGGACATGAGTCTGGTTAACCCCGAGATGGATTTATTCTACTATGCTGAAAGGTACCCTACAAAGGATATTAAATAAAAATGATGTAAATCATGTTTAAAAAAATATTTTCACAGCAACAAGTTTTTGTTAGCCAAGACACTTGTATTATGTCAGGAAATGTAAGTACTTAAACTTTTTTTTCTGTTGGGCAAGCAGCTCAGCTTCAGACCACTGACAACTCTGAGATTTCAGGGACAGGGGACTGAGATTACTTAGGTTTCCGAATCTCTTCCATAAACTTCACACACTCGGCCTCTGCAGACAGTCTATGGATATGCTCCTCCGAGTCCTTTACCATCTAGTTTAATACCTCAGCTGTAACCCACTCAACACATGGGGTTATTTGCTGTGGTAGATCGCTAATTAAATTTCTTTAACCATCCACTCTACCCCAGCTTTACACCTGCAGGCTGGCCAGAGTTTTTTAACCTTGCTTGCTTTTTAGAGTTCAGGCATGGCTTTTGCCGAGATTTCCTTCTGTTTCTCTGTAAAGCATTTTTGTGAGAGTTCTCTGTAAAAAGAGATAAATAAGTAAATAAATTTAACAGAATGTCCAGAATTGAGCTGTCTCTGCAACTTGCTGTTCTTCCACATTGAATGAATGTAGCTGATTCACCCAGCGCCATTCGTTTCTGAGCCAACCAAATCATAGTGTGCATGGCATCCCATAATTCTGTGCAAACTTCGCAACAATGAAGAGACTGGCTGAAGAGTTGCCATTTCCCTACAGCACGACAAGGACGACGGTAGCCATGCGAAAATTCGATCCAGAAGGGCCTGTCCAATCACAGCCTTTAACAACATTTCATCTGTGGCCAGGAACAGGAATACACACGCCCACCTTAATCAGCTGCTAACTGCCGGTGTGTTGGGTTATGGGGTCTTGAAAGTGTCCAACAGCAGAATAGCAGCAAGCTGTCAAATCCTAGGACTGTGGTAGCTTTACAGTGTCATATTTCAATCTGGATTTACATATTGACATGGTTTCCATACACAAGTTCAGCCATCACATGAGTCTGGAGCCCTGCCACCAGACTTCCTACTGTCTTCTCCTAGCTCTGGAGAACAAGGCCAAGTGCACCAAAATAGACTTAATGACATTTAAGCAGTTTAAATTCATTAGTAAACAAAGGATCTGCATATTTCCTCAACCTACTGCCTTTCAACTCAATAAAATTAATGGCACGTAAAAATGATAAGGGTTAAGCATTTACTTGCTAATTAGTCCATAAATGATCATCGATCGGTCTCCTCAGGAGGTAACTGTGCATTTCTGTAACCCTGCATTGCATTTACTGCTTTTCAGACTCTGATTCAACATAACTGTCACTGCGTACATTTCTCTGTATGTTATTGTACATTACACCATGACAAATCAGAGCTTAGAACAGTAACATCACCTGAATTCTCTCCCCTCAGGGCTGAAATACCCACTGTGCACCCAGGGGGCGCTGCCATGGATTTTGGGACCATATGAACTGCCATCCCATCACACCCCACCCCACCCAATCACACCCCATCACACCACACCCCACCCACCCAATCACACCCCATCCCACCCCATCACACCCCATCCCACCCAATCACACCCCATCCCACCCAATCACACCCCATCCCACCCAATCACACCCCATCACACCCCACCCACTCAATCACACCCCATCCCACCCCATCCCACCCCATCACAACCCATCCCATCACACCCCACCCACCCAATCACACCCCATCACACCCCACCCACCCAATCACACCCCACCCACCCAATCACACCCCATCCCACCCCATATGCTAAGGAATTCTGAGTAATGAACACACAATAACCTTGACTGAACGATACCGTCACTGTTCCACCACTACGCCCTTCCAGATAACTCACTCTGGGGTCGCCAGACGCCTGCTTTTTTATGTCAGTCCCAGTAATGGTTCTGTGAAATTGGTGTTTAACCAGTTGATAAAGGATTGTCTCTATCTTCCAGTATCTAGAGTAAACACAGCCGGCGAATCCCACACTTTCATCTCTTGCAACATCAAATGCGAGTGCGGGAGGGCGTTTTGTGCCTGTGTGCTCAGAGTGGCTCCAGCCTCTTTGTAAATTCACCTGTCCTGTCTTCGCGGCTGCTGAGAAATACGGTAGCAGCGCATAACTCAAACTGAAATAAAATTTATGAAGGCACGGTGACAGGAAAGCGTCCGGTCATCGTTTCTTCCTGTAGTTTGTAAAAAGATGGAGAGGGCTAATAACGCTGCTCTTAAAAGCCATCCAACTTACACGGTAGTCTCTCGGAAGAGAATAGACCGATGGGGACTTTTATACGGGATGAAGCGACCCAGTTGACCGCGCTCCGGAATGACTTCTGTACTTTCAGCTGATTCATTTCCAACTGCCATTGCAAGTGCTGAGCTCCCGTCCACCAGCGTCGTAATTACAGGTTACTGTAGATTTTATAACCATCTGGGTGAACCTAGAGGCTTTGATGTGTCCACACTCATAATTTGAGCTATTTACTATCTGGGGGCTCAGTCCAAGTCGCTGTGTGATTTGCGGCGTATGCAGACCGTTCTACAGCGCGAACTGCGTCTCCCACTGTGTAGATACTTTGAGCAAGAGGACAGAGAAAAAAAACATAACACAACATGTTTTATTTTCATTTGCTGCATTTTAATGAACATAAACGACTTTTCATGGTGCTCAAACCACTTACATTACATACACACATCGTGCACACGCTAATATTAAACATACAGCATCAAAAAACAAAAATAGATGTGATAAAAACAGTAAAAAATAAATTAATACTGCGATTCTTACCGTTTTTTTACGGTGGGTGTAAAACGCGTAAGTAAAATGTTACATGCAGCCAAAGGATCTATAATAAATATACCTGTGTATTTCTGATGATATGTTGTATGTCCCGAGTTAAAAAAAGGTTTATTGCTATTATGAGAAGCCACCCCTGTTTTTATATAGTAGGAAAAACAATTCTGGTGCTGAGGAGACTGTTGCCTGGATTAAAAATAGGGGATTTAACCAACAACCAAGCGGAATTTAATTAGTGAATTCAAACTCTTATCGCACTCCCATAAAAAGACAATTGATGAAGTGGGATGAACCCTGGCTGCCATAGTAACGTGGCACATCAGTTACGCTTCTACTCGGAAGGGGACGGTTGGATGGCGGTGGTGTTTTACACTGGTGGGCAGCGCGTGAGCAGAGCATGCTGGGAAGCGGAGGGGGTGGGGTGGGAGGGGGGGGGGGGGGGGGGGTGTGCAGACTGAGACATGTGTGGGCTTCGGGCCGTTGCTTCATTGTAAAGACAGTGGGTGGTGTTGTGGGAGCTGGGAGCAGTGCTCTCCGATTACAGTAGCTACCTGCCCATAAATGAGATCATTCCCTCCAGTTTTGCACACACAGAAGCAGCGTAGCGCAGGTAACGAAGGACACAGTAGAGTGCCTCACGTGCGTAAAAAACGCATTTTTTATCTGCTGCGCGAGCCATGTCACGTATCCGCGTGGGACTGGGATCGCTTTGGTGGTACATGCTGGCAGGGACCTTGATAATGTTTGACTTCTTAGATATGCCACTGAACACATCCCCTACTATATCTCAGTATTACTCAAGATTACACAAAACAAACTATAAACTGTTTGTCACCTACTTACACCACCAATGGTTTACACCAATCGTTGCACAGCACCAAACCAGCATTGGAACAGGCTAACCACGGCAAAGCATTTCACATATTGAATGTACTCCATGGACAGTGCCTTAGTGACTGAGGAGAAAAAGTATTTTGTGAATTTTAGGGTAAGTTTGGGGCTAATTAATTGAATTTATAAATAAATTGGGGCACCTGGACCCTGAAACTATGAAACCACAGCTGACCCTGAGGGTGATTCGATTTAATTTGCCCACTTTTTATTACTCTAACAAAACGTTCCAACACATTTACTAAAGTTTATTCTTCTTCTACACATTTTCACTGACTGGGCTGTTATTGATTGACAACACTAAAGTTTTTTTGTTTGTTTGTTATGATAAGGGGTTGTATTGGAAGTACCGTGATCCTCATTTAGAGATCGCATATGCCCAGAGTGTTTAAGACAAAATAAAACAACACACCACAGGTCTGATAATAAAAATATCTGGCATACCAAACAACAAGCCAGAGTCTTCCAAACTGCAGAGCTTGGACCCAGGCCCTGGTCTAGTCCTCATAAATGCATTTTATAGAGGATTTGTTTACACCATCATTTGACATACATCTATTTTATTGTGAAACAAGAAATCTTAACAATTTAGGACACAGCAATAACCATCATGCCCATAAGTCAAGTCCTTAAATGTAACTTCTCAGATGCTCTTTACAAGACAAATACCTTTAAGGAGTTGGGTCTGTTCACATAGTTCAAAGTCAAAATGCTCACAGCTCAACCATTGTTTAGTGTGGGTTACATTATTACAGCACCATGAGAGTTTTCATCTTTTAAAAGCAGTTGCTCAGTTCTTTCTTTTTTCTCAGGACATTCCTAAAGCCAGTATCACTACACAGCTCCACTACACAGGGCTGTCACCAGGGATTTTGGATCCCGTGAAAAGTTCTCACATTGGGCCCCACCACCCGAGAAGATCCCATGTTCTAATATTTTTGAGGGTCCTGTCAGTCAGGGCCCTTGGAATTGTCCTAATCTCAGTTGTGTTTCACAGTCATCCCCTTCCCCAGTGGCTTCCAAAATGGGTCCTTTGACTGCAGACCCGAATGCTTTTTATCTCACTGAAGCCAAACTGCCCGCACGCAAACGTGTATTTACGCATGGTAAGTATAGTTTTAAGGACAGGCCTATGCTCATCTGCAGTTGGTATGGATAACGAACCCCAGTGAAGCCCTACTCCAGCTGGTCACCTGCTGATGTTTAGTCTTCTGCCATAATTTGTCACTATTTTGGGCCTGAAAAGAAGACAGTGCTGTCTATAATGTTTATAATGACAGGACATAAATACAATTCTAACGTCAAAGCACAACAATTTAATTGACGGCCTGCGAACAGGCAGTCGGTGTCTGGGCTTACCGTCAGAGAACACAGGTGGCGGGTAACGGTAGCTATGACAATGGCTCGGGGCTTGTGATTTCCTTAAAACCACAATGGACACACAGTCGCAAATAATACTGCAAAACCGCATAGCATATGATTCATAATAATACTGCAAAACTGCACAGCATATGATTCATAATAATAGTGCATAACCGCATAGCATATGATTCATAATAATACTGCAAAACCGCATAGCATATGATTCAAAATAATACTGCAAAACTGCATAGAATATGATTCATAATAATACTGCATAACCGCATAGCATATGATTCATAATAATACTGCAAAACCGCATAGCATATGATTCAAAATAATACTGCAAAACTGCACAGAATATGATTCATAATAATACTGCATAACCGCATAGCATATGATTCATAATAATACTGCAAAACCGCATAGCATGATTCATAATAATACTGCAAAACCGCATAGAATATGATTCATAATAATACGGTTCAGAAGGCCAATACAGCACATTGCATACTGCACCATCCTCTTGTCTTTGGCCCATAAATGTTCCACCCATTTCTGTGCAATTAACAAGGCTAGACATTAAAATATAACATACTATTTTGTTACAGAATGCACAACTGTAGTTAAGGCATTGAACGGATGCCTCTTGGCCGCCAAGATACGGGAATCATTGTGCAACCATTGCTAAGAAATATATTTCTGCAAAGAAACAAGAAGGTTTATTTAAAAAAAAAAAAAATGTATTACTTATTTTGACAATGCATCTTTGACATTGTTATACTAATAAGCCCATCCACCCATTTATTTTAGTGGAGTGCGCAGATTCTCCAAAAAATAATTTTATTCCATAGATAGAGAAGGCGATCATGTTTCATAAATATTTTATTAATAAACATGTACAAATTCATGACATAAAGCATACAGCTCATCCATACAAATCAGATATAATTGTAAAATATTCTGGCACAGTGACGCTACATTGTTCTTTGTCCTGGTGAAAGACAACAGTGCAACTTTTTGCAAACTCATAAAATAACTCAAATATCAGCAAATAAACTTTAAATAACCTTTTCAGATTCTGTGACAGGATTTATTTTCAAATAAAGTGGGGAAACTATCAAGTTAATATTCAAACATTTACTCAGTAAAACATACTGCGTACATAACTGTATTGCATTATGTGCTGCATATGCGTTATTATTAAAGTATAAAAATTCCATGTAATTCTGACCATTTTCTAACCAGTTCTTCTAAAGTTAAGCTAATAAGGCACATCTAAGGTACAACTGCATTTTCACACAAAATAATTTACAGCCCAGTTTTAACAAATTACATTATCAAAGAAATATCTAAATATTGACACATAAGCAGCTTATTCTTGTACCTGAGTCCAACATTACGAGGCATGTGAGTGTGATTAACAAAACGCAACATTCATTCTCCGTGGTAGTTACACCAAGCCTAGCCAAAGACAGGGGATCCCACAAAACAACGGAAACACCCCAAGAACTTAACTTTGAGCGAAATCACCATCACAAAGGCAGGTAGACAGGTGAGTCACATTAAACTGCATGCTGATAAGCAGTATGTGTCAGTTAGCACTTTGACATGTGAGTTTCCATAGCAATGTGAGGCGACTAACAAAGGTCCAAAGAAGCCAAATAGTCAGTGCCCAAATTGCACATGCCCTGGTCTCAAAAACTACTAAATTATTTAATGCAACAAGGGAAAGTGTCAAAAACTATGTCAAGATATGCCAAACAGGAACAAAACGCATTGGAAAAGAGAGACAATGGTCCAAGCTGAAGTTCAACAGACAAGGACAGACAGACACTTAACAGGATAAGTTACTAAACACCCCAAAACTACAGCTTCAAAAATGACCATAGAGTTGAGTCAACAGCTCTGTGACCCCATTCTCAACAAAAACTGTAAGCTGTGAGATTCAAAGCTGGTATTAAAGCCCGGGGCCACCATTTGGAAACCGCTCACATTCCAGCTGAATGCACCAAGATGTGTAACCTGGTGTATGGAGCACAAAACCTGGCCCCCCGTGCAGTGGAAACGGATCCCAGACTGATGAGTCATCTCTTTCCCCTAGATTAGCAAAGGTTTACAACAGCCAAAGCAAGCCTTCAACCCACAGTGTCTGTTGCTAACTGTTAACTATGGTGGTGGATTTGTAATGGAATGGGCAGCCATCTCGTGGAGACACTGGGTCTGATGAAGAATATGAAGCCATTTTACATGACCAGGTGAACTCTATGGTACAAGCATTGTTCCATTATGATGTCCCCAAATTTCAAGATGATAACCCACCCCCCTTACACAGTCCCAAACCAATTCAAGAATGGTCTCATGAACACCAGAAATCAAAGGCTTTCATTAGCCTTCATGATCACCTGATCTGGACATCACCGAACCATCACAGGCAGCTCTGGAGCTCAAAGTGCTTCCACTTCCTTCATCCCTCAAAGAACCAGAGGCTTTCCTTGCTGAAGAATTATCCAATATCACACTACACACAGCTCAGAACTTGTATGACAGCATTTGAAGAAGGACTGAAGCTGTAGTTTGGCTCTACACCGGTGGTTCCCAATCCTGTTCCTGGAAATCTAACGTCCTGCAGGTTTTTACTCCAACCCTAACAAAGCTCACCTCATTCCACAGCTAGAGATCTACCATCCTGCAGGTTTTCAGTCCAACCCTAACAAATCACACCTCATTCAACAGCTAGAGATCATGTTGAGCTGCCAACCAGTAGAATCAGGTGTGACAAATTAGGGTTGGAATGAAAGCCTAAAGGATAGCAGATCCCCAGGAACAGGGTTGGAAAGCACTGCCCTACCCATTTTTATTTCCTGGATATCAATGTATTATTAGGTATTTCCATTATTTATCCAACCTCTGACCTACAGATCAAACCTAAACGTCCTTCTTTCATATTGCTATGGCATTTGAGGAAGCATTGTTTAAGTTCTATAACAGTGAAATGATTTAGCATTGCAATTTTATGGTAAATTATCAGAGAAGTTCCTCAGTCCTTTGCAGATAACCTGTTCTGGTAAAAAAAAGGACTGGTATGATTAGTTCTTTGTCTTTAAGATATTCTCTTTTGTACACAAACAACTACTGTTCTTTATAACAATTGTACTAATATAAAAGCAGAACAGGAAAATGATTTGCCTGTACTCACAGTAGGGAAGTTTTCTTTCCTTAACATTTGCCTTCTTAAACTACCTCACATAAAACCTCCATAATTAGCTCTATCACATGCTACATTTGGTTTGCAGCAAACAGTAGCTTTCCACACTTGCACTGGTACAAATAAATAACATTTAAACAAAGACAAGCACACATTTCATATCAAACTTCTTTCTCGCCAAAAAAAAGGAAGAAAAAACATCCTTAACGATTGGATGCAAGCTGGAAACTGTATGTACCAAAATTTGGCTTATCCCGAAAGAGAGCTAACGTTATTTGGGCAGGGGTGAATCTTCGGTCCTCTCCAGGGCGGTAACAGGGGCTTTGGGATTAGGAGAGGGTCTGAGCAGTGCCTCCCCCCTACTCTTGCGGAGGTGGTCCGGCCCCCAGTGCAGGCAGACTGCGCAGAGGCAGGTGGCGGGATGGTGCATCCCGTGGCCGGGGGGGTAGAGGGGGGGCTGTGGGAGGCTGCCCAGCAGCTCGTGTCGGGGGAAGGGGTGGTGGGGGAGGTGCAGAGGATCCAGGGGCCTCCCAAAATGGGCCGGAGGTGTAGGGGAGCCCCCCGGGCCCAGGTGGGCGTACAGGTGCAGCGGGATGGGCGGTAAGAAGGGGTACGGCAGACTGGCCGCCTGGCTCATCATGTAGGCGTAAACGTTGGGGTCCAGCGGGAGGGGCCAGCTCAGCGTGTGCCGCTGCCGTTTGTCCTTCATCCGACGGTTCTGGAACCACACCTGCGTTCCGAACGAGAAAAAGAACAGCGCTTAAGCCACACAGGCCTCATGCCTCAGCATCTGATCCAGTTAAATGCAAGCCTTGGTTTGGACTCCACTGGTTTTGATGATTCAAAACCAGTGGCAGGTTCTGAACTCCCCTGACTGTGTTTGTGAAGATAAAACGAATACATACACGAGTCTATTAGCACCTCAAAGTTAAGGATGTTGATTGAATCCAGGCCACAGGAGTAATAAACCTCTAATAGATAACCAGCCAACTGATGCTCAGCCTCTCAGAGATTAGAAGCCCAATGCATCAAAGAATTCACCACTGTCCCACATAACGGTACATTCACCTAACCAATGCGCTTATCCAGAACCTTTTCTCCCCACAGACAAATAGCTCACGTGCATCTACAGGCGTTGACCTGTTCCTGTAGATTCTTCACATCAGACACCCTCAATTTCATAACCACGGCACGGATGTGCTGTTCCGTGAGCGCAGACCGCTCTGGCCTGTGCGCCAGCCCTGGTGCACACGCTCCTGTTATAATCCTGTATATCCTACTTGCTGTATTGCAGGACTCGTGATACCTACAGTCAGCCTCCAGTAGTGTGCTGCTGCTCTGTGGCTGTTCTGCTCTAATGACAAAACACCATCTCCATATTATTAGCAGATTAAAGTGTACTATATCTGTGGTAACCAACCCTTTTCCTGGAGATCTGCCATCCTGTAGGGATTTCATTTCAACCCTAATTTGGCACATCTGACTCTACTAATTAGCAGCTCAATGAGATATCTACTTGTTGAACAAGGTGTCCTTTGTTAGGGTTGGAGTGAAAACCTACAGGATGGTAGATCTCTAGCTGTTGAGTGAGGTGTGCTTTGTTAGGGATGGATTGAAATGCTACAGGATGGCAGAACAGGGAAGGTCTGGTTACCCCTGTACTAAATAGTAATGTTTTTCATTACATGAATACATGCACTGCATTTCACAGGCTGCAGTGTCACGCCGTGGCAAAGGAACCGGCTAGCACACGTCAGGTGGAGCACTGCCACTCCATCCTGGAGCAAGGAACTGAACAGCTGCAGTATAATATCCACATACATGAACGAACAGTACAAACCAGTTTCTGCTAAGAGTAAGTACAACTGGCAGAGCAAATACAATGTGTAAAATTAATAAGAAAACAATGAATTAATCAATGACTTACTTTGAGCAAAACCTTTGGGACAGCCTTTTTGAAAACTCATAAAATACATTTCTTAAAATAATTAACTGCTTGATGAATCTACTGCTGGTAATGATCGAATGCCCATGTGCACTTATGGACAGGGGAAAGTACTGCCACTTCCAGCACAGCAAACACAAAGTCTGCAAGTGGCATTTTCAGAATCACCAGGTTGTACAAAACTGCCACCAATTCAATATCTTCAATTACTATTTAACATGAAAGTTTAATCACAGGGGGCAGTGGAATATAACGACGAGGGTCAATTCCCATCAAGGACAATGCCGTCACGTCCTTGACCGACGTGCACAATCTGAATTGCTTCAGTATATAGGCTATACACCGCTATATAAATGGATGCTATGTCAAAAATGTGTAAGTCGCTCTGGATAAGAGCGATACACTTACTGCCTGTTAAACGTCAGCAATGCACTCATTTGCTGGTTTACACAACCGTTCAAAATACAGACTATAAAGGGCACTTGCTTAAAGGTCTGTAGCCTACCTTTATGGTCGTCTCTGGAAGGTTCAACGCAGCAGCCAACTCGCATCTTCTGGGCCTGGACACATAGCTCTCAGTGCAATACTCCTGCTCGAGGCGGGACAGTTGTTCCCGGGTGAAAGCGGTTCGGTGGCGTCGGTGGTCTCCGCTCGGGAAGCACGGTTTGTCCGGCCCTTTTTCGCTCCCTGAGTGAAGGGTTTTGGAAATTGGCGGCTCCCTATCTTCTGTCAGCGGAAGAAAATCGCAAGCATTACTGTGTGTGCTGTGGACATAGTTTAAAAAAGGAAATGTGTTCACATGACAGCATGCTCAATGTAAACACTCAGGCTACACAAGATAGCATATATATAGACAGAAGTTTGTCACTGAACTAAAGATCAGATACTGCTAACTTAGACCCATGTCACTGGCCATAGTGGAACTGGAATTTCGCAGGTCGGTATTCAATCCAACCGCCATGCGTATACGGTTAACGAATTAGGCAAGTATCAAGCCACATTTAGCCTATATCTCCCGAAACAAGTTTAAAAATAAGTAAATAAAAAATAAAAAAAGAACTGCATGTATGGTGACCATACTGTGAAGCAAAGGAAATAACCTAAATGAGGTTGGAAAAAAGACATCTTACGCATTCAGACAGGAATGCAAACTATTAAATAAAAAGCCGTATTGAAATATTAAAATATTGTATTTGCCTTGGAATTAGATTCAAATAATATCTTTCTGTGAATATAAAATCAAAACAACCCAAGCAATAAGAAATAGACCACATGGGCAAAATTAAAACCATAGCCTACTTACGCATATTGTGTGGATATCTTTGTCATCAACTCGTTACTGATCATATATTCCAGTCCGTGGGGGAAATCACAGAGTCGGTTTTATATTTTCTCCAATATCGGCCGTTTTCTCCAGGGAATTCGTTCTCAGAATCGACCCGACGGTGATTTAAAGCAATAAAGAGACGTCTTGATATCAGGATTCTCAAGGGAACCAGAAAGTCGCAGGTATACCGTCCTTAGTAGCGATGCCCAGGCAACTCTTGACCTAAATTCGCTCGCAGCAAACCTGATTGGTTTCCGCTATAACGCCAGCGCCTCCCCTAGTTCGCTCCTTTATATATCACACGTTTCCCCGTCTTCGCTAATGAGAGACACGGTCTATCCGCCAAGGCGCCGCCCGGGCGCACCAAGAGACGGAGGTGTTAACTTGTTTAAGGTCGCAGACCTGCCGTCTTTGTACTTTTGTTATGGAGAATTAAAGCAAACCTCCCTTTCTTCACTGTCACAGAAGCTAGTCCAGAGAGATAAACCAACTCCTATTGCTCAGTGTCGTTTGATGTTTGTATTTTGGAAGTCAATCATTAGACATCTAATGTCTGGATTGTACGTCACACACACACACACACACACACACACACCAACAAACAAACACACACTCACACACAGTTTTCGGTCGGCTGGGCAGTTATGCCCACAACCCCATGCCGACGCTCGGCCTAAGAATGGATTTTTTAACAAAATGACAATTCGACAGTTACAACACATCTTTGCCAGTGCCACAGTCTGCTATTGTGAAGGGCCTCTGTATGCAATTACAACCGACGCGATCTGTAGATCCCTTTGATCTATATCAGTCAAGTATAATTGCAGCGCCTTGAACAGAAAAGCTTTTCGATAGTTCATTACAGCAGAAGGCAAGAAAACTATCTATTTCAATCTGTAAACTTAATAACCTTAATATCAAAAGGTGGTCGAAGGTACTGAATTCAGTTTGTGATTTATAAGTTTTTAAGATAATTGCACTGCACGAAGCTCCTCATAACCAGCAATATCACACACACACGCACGCACGCACGCACGCACACACAGACACACACACATACACACACATCGACACAGGAAGCAGCGCGGTACACCCACCTAGGATGAGAAGCTGTTCCATCGCTATTAGGGATGACCAATTAACTTGACTGAAGTCAAAACTCTCCATAACACTTTAGCTACATTATACCATGCAGAACAAACTAAGGCAAAATACAGCAAAATATTGCACGAAATATGTTTTGTGATAGCCATCTTGCCCAAGGCCTGCGGTTGAAAACAAGCCAGTTCTGCCACATTTACAGCAATGTTGTTGATTAATGCGCCCTGTCCCACTAAAATACAAACTTTTAAATAAAATAAAAATCGTTCGTTTTAAGGTTTGGTTAACGGATGAAATATTGCATGAGATTACGTTCAAATGTTAATAGCTTCTGACTATTCAGTAGCCTACAATTACCAGTCTGCCATAACTTTTTAGGACACAGCCGTCGATTGCCGGGGTGTAGAACGTTCTGAAGTGTTAGTAAAGCTTGGGAACCGCGTTTTCGTTCATATGGGAATATAGGAAGCGTCAGTTGCCGATCGCTCTGCAAATTAGTTGTCTGTAAAGACCAAAGCGTGGCCCCCGGGGATGCCATACACGTAATGGCAGGACGACTGCGCCACTTTTGTCTCACTCTTCAGCACCAATAAACGTTACAGCCCAGTGTTCCCTGGACACAGCAAGCAGGAAGAGCCGCAGCGCGTGGGGGTGCGCCATGGACGGGTGTGGCCAGTTACTGAACTGTAGTCGAGAGCACGTGGTTCAGCAGGCGACATGGCAAGACACAGGGAATCAGAGCAATGTATCTTTGTAAAGATGTTTCCTATAGCCTATTGTTAAACAGCATCGCTTTGATACCATCGCACTGGTGCAATTAATGTCTGGCTGTATGCGACTTCGCAGAGAGTTGTACCAATGAGAGATGCTTTCATTTAAACAATAGGTCTTAAAACTGTTTATTGTGTGTGTGTGTGTGTGTCACAACGTTAATTGTTACAATAAATACAAGACCTATTCATACAAAACTCTATTATTATGCAACCACTTGTCTTCCTTTATTAGTCTTATTGGAGAATGACTGAATATATTTAAGGGAAACACAACTGAACGCCAGTGGTTCCTGTTATTGTGTCTCTCCATGACAGAACACACCTATGGGTTATATTATGGAATAACAGTATTCTGCGTGCACGCGCACCCACCGGTACGCACATTGCAGTGATAAAATAAAATAGAAGTTCACTAATAATATGTGTGACAATATAATAGCATAGCGTGTTGGGCAGACTCCCAGTGTCCTAGGTCCAAATATGGACTTCAGGATTACCAGAAGGGAGGCTGGCCAAGTTTGAGCCCAGTTCCAATACTTACTCCTACATTTTGCGACGTAGGCTACACAGCACACAATCCGTTTAAACATTACATTACATTTGGCAGACGCTTTCATCCAAAGCGACGTACAAAAAGTGCATTTCATGGTCATAGACAACTACTAAACACAGGTTCAGTAAGATACAATACTTATTTTGTACAGCTATTTCTAGCCAAGAACACAGTTTAGTTCACACAGTGAACACTCAAACAGACTGATGTTCACTAAAGCAGCCATGGTTAAGGGTTCTGCTCGAGGCGACAAAATATCTTTAACAAACTGACTTGGATTTTAAAAACACACCCGATTACAATTTATCAAGTTCAACTTATCATTTAGACAAGTAGTACCAGAAACATGCACATGAAACAGTATCTTTTTTGGCGCCTTCACACAAATGATTTATTTTCAGAGCATAAAAAACATCGGCCTATATTGTTTATCATACGCATCGCAAGATGGACACAGGGGCTAAAATAGATGGGCTGGAGGTAGGCTACCCAGAAAGCAACTCTTCGGGAAGACAAGACGTTCTGTTTTTTTTTTTATTGGTTCAGCTGTAACGTTACGGAAAAGAACGTTTTATTGCTCCAAAAAAGTTGGTGACTGGTCACTTGTCACATATAAGACTTACGGACAGCGTCATGATTGATATCCTATAGTCCTAATATATTCGTGAAAAAGCAGAGCGGATGATGTATTTCAACAACATGTTCGTGATTTAATTGCCTGCGAAGCTCAGCAAGCTCATATTGCGACACCGCGTCATCAAAAAGAGTCACCCACACATATTCACAATCCATGTCACTGAGGTCTTGCATCACTGAAATACTGCGCATGTTCGGTGCTAATTAAACACCAGACCATTATATGAGACCAACGTGGATTAGATGCACTGTATTGCGATAGAATATGCTCTATGAGAGTTGATTTTTTATACGGACCATGAGGGGAAAAACTCCGAAAACTGTTTTTACTGTTACTGTCGTGTGCCAAGGCTTCAATGCCCCGCCCAAAGCCATCTTTCCAATAAAAATATAATTATCCATCTTGGGAGTGGCCGATCTGGCAATCCGGGCGCATGTTTCATCCGGCTGGCCAAAAACGTCTCGTGCGTACACCGTTTGAAAGGTACGCACGTCTATAACGGGGCTCTGGCTCGCCAATATCCTGCCATGTAGATAATCCATCTCACACACGGGACCAAATTAGTATAAAACAGGCTGTGGTCTGCATACATTACAATGGGTGTCTATTATTCTGAATAAATAAATTATATATAGGCTCGCTCTCAGACAGACAGACACACACACACACACCTTTTTAATTTCAGAAAATGTGCCTTTCATGAAATTATGCCACCTAAGATATTACACTGGATATTGAATTCAGTACAATCAAGCTTGCCGTATAGGATTTTGTCTGATGGGAAAGGCTACCGAAGAGTTTTCGAAACTAAATGAATTGTTTTACATATAAAACAAAACGGGAGCACAAGGAAAGGATCCAAACACGTTTTTTATTTTGTATTCTTCTACATTTGAAAGTATTTAAAAATGAATTCCAAATACTATTGCGGACAAATGATATATACATTTGCTCTTTTATGAATAATGTAAACGGTTTTCGAATTTAAATTTGAAATTTCACGAATGGTTCAAACATTTTAAATGAAAGTAGGCTGAGTCTTCTGTTCTTCTGAAACTTGGCATTGATTCTCATATTTTCAGTTTAATTCCATAACGTTGAAAAACTGGGTTAACTACCGCTTCATTTATGTAATTTTGCATTCAGCATACCTCGACTTTGCAACTTTAAGAAAATACGTTTCCTACTCGCGGACACACCTCACGTACAGTACTCTTAAAATGGAAATACCATTAAAACAGAAATAAAGCGCAACGCTTTGCTTCACCGAAAAAATGAGTAAATATGTTGCTAAAACTACAGCACCATCTTCATATGAAAAAATCTTACAGGCAGTATTTTTTTCAGACGATTTTGTATGGGTTTACAAATTAAGAAAGAAAACAACTGATAACTGTAAATGAAATATATTCCTTTACACCTGAAAACATATTTTCTGTCTATGATTAAACGGCTTTTCATGAGCAATTACTAAAATATTAATACTTCCTGTAATATAGAATTATACCGCTATGACAGTGTACATTTTAATATTTATTGTACACAAAATGAACTGCCGTTAGAAGATGAACTAAAAAGAGTTTCAAACCGAATTGCAAGCTAAAAAAATTAAATGAGACAAAAAAGTCAACAAACATGTTTAATTTACATTATTAATGGATCACATCAACGACTTGCTGCTTCTCCTTCATTAAAATGGAAAGAATATGCGTATTTCTGAAATACGTAGATTATGGTGACCGCTCCCTAGCCTGAGCCGCATTTTCAGATTGATCGGTAACTGTCCTGCTCTGTCACTGTTTGAGCACAAAGCACTGTGCGCTGCTCTATCACTGTGTTTGAGCACAAAGCACTGTACACTGCTCTGCTCTGACACTGTGTTTGAGCACAAAGCACTGTACACTGCTCTGCTCTGTCACTGTGTTTAAGCACAAAGCACTGTACACTGCTCTATCACTGTGTTTGAGCACAAAGCACTGTACACTGCGCTATCACTGTGTTTGAGCACAAAGCACTGTACACTGCGCTATCACTGTGTTTGAGCACAAAGTACTGTACACTGCGCTATCACTGTGTTTGAGCACAAAGCACTGTACACTGCTCTATCACTGTGTTTGAGCACAAAGCACTGTACACTGCTCTGCTCTGTCACTGTGTTTGAGCACAAAGCACTGTGCGCTGCTCTGTCACTGTGTTTGAGCACAAAGCACTGTACACTGCTCTGCTCTGTCACTGTGTTTGAGCACAAAGCACTGTACACTGCGCTATCACTGTGTTTGAGCACAAAGCACTGTACACTGTTCTATCACTGTGTTTGAGCACAAAGCACTGTACACTGCTCTGCTCTGTCACTGTGTTTGAGCACAAAGCACTGTGCGCTGCTCTGTCACTGTGTTTGAGCACAAAGCACTGTACACTGCTCTGCTCTGACACTGTGTTTGAGCACAAAGCACTGTTACACTGCTCTGTCACTGTGTTTGAGCACAAAGCACTGTACACTGTTCTGCTCTGTCACTGTGTTTGAGCACAAAGCACTGTACACTGCTCTGTCACTGTGTTTGAGCACAAAGCACTGTACACTGCTCTGCTCTGACACTGTGTTTGAGCACAAAGCACTGTACACTGCTCTGCTCTGTCACTGTGTTTGAGCACAAAGCACTATTACACTGCTCTGCTCTGTCACTGTGTTTGAGCACAAAGCACTGTACACTGCTCTATCACTGTGTTTGAGCACAAAGCACTGTGCGCTGCTCTGTCACTGTGTTTGAGCACAAAGCACTGTACACTGCTCTATCACTGTGTTTGAGCACAAAGCACTGTGCGCTGCTCTGTCACTGTGTTTGAGCACAAAGCACTGTGCGCTGCTCTGTCACTGTGTTTGAGCACAAAGCACTGTACACTGCTCTATCACTGTGTTTGAGCACAAAGCACTGTACACTACTCTGCTCTGTCACTGTGTTTGAGCACAAAGCACTGTATACTGCTCTATCACTGTGTTTGAGCACAAAGCACTGTACACTGCTCTGCTCTGTCACTGTGTTTGAGCACAAAGCACTGTACACTGCTCTGCTCTGTCACTGTGTTTGAGCACAAAGCACTGTACACTGCTCTGTCACTGTGTTTGAGCACAAAGCACTGTACACTGCTCTGCTCTGTCACTGTGTTTGAGCACAAAGCACTATTACACTGCTCTGCTCTGTCACTGTGTTTGAGCACAAAGCACTGTACACTGCTCTATCACTGTGTTTGAGCACAAAGCACTATTACACTGCTCTGCTCTGTCACTGTGTTTGAGCACAAAGCACTGTACACTGCTCTATCACTGTGTTTGAGCACAAAGCACTGTGCGCTGCTCTGTCACTGTGTTTGAGCACAAAGCACTGTACACTGCTCTGCTCTGTCACTGTGTTTGAGCACAAAGCACTGTACACTGCTCTGCTCTGTCACTGTGTTTGAGCACAAAGCACTGTACACTGCTCTGCTCTGTCACTGTGTTTGAGCACAAAGCACTGTACGCTGCTCTGCTCTGTCACTGTTTTATCAATCCACCACCTACCGTCACTGTTCAAGCCATCACTCTCAGTGCTAGCAGGCAAGATCACTGTTTCAAGATACCGTTTTTTGGGGGGCTTATCACATATAGAAGAACACAAAGCTAATTTATCCGTGAAGAGGTGATAACCCTTCAGATTCACTGCTCCAGATGTTTATCTCTCTCCCAGAGCCACACTACACATCTCAGGCTTCAGAACCATTTTATGGCTTTTTTCAAAGATGATGTGGTTTCGGTGCAGAGCCAGAACAGACTAGCTGCTCACTGTCTTCCTTGGGAAAGTTAACTATAGATATAGATTTTAACTACAGATAGCTGCACAGAATGAGTAGCATGTTTTGAAAATGATTATGATGGACAGAAGTGACTCAATTAAAATGTATGCATCAGATGGCTTACTCCAGGAGTCACATGTTGCAGATATGGTAGGCTAATGAGTAGCCTACATATTAGCCTACCATAGTGAACAAACAACAAAGGCACAGTATTTTGAAAGTCTTTATGATTTGTCAATGTGCCAACTGACAATATAAGAAGTCACTGAAAGTAAACAGTTTTTGATCCATCAAATAACAAGCACACAGCTTGCATGAGTGAGTATTTGTGTGTGACCTGGATTTTCAACAGGGGGTCCTTGGTCAAACCTTATATGCAATTATATGCATAGAGTTGGGAAAATATTTTTAAATATCAATAAAATCTCAAATATAGGCCTTTTAACTTATGATGGGGATCCCCTGGATGATTTGAGCCTGGGGGGTATGGCCATGCTGGTGTATGACATATATGGCCATGAAATGCTACTAACAAGTGCTTCCAATCTTGGGTACAGTCTACTGCTGGGTGTGCTACTGGTGGGTACTGTCTGCAATGCTATGAGTCAAAACACAGTTTCAGCTGATAGGAACCTCACTCTAATCTCACACTAACCATTACGAGTAGCTATGCAACCAGTCTTAGGGCATATACATCTCTCCACAAATAATTAATTATGTCCTACCAATTTCTGATTAGTGATTGAGAAGGATACATCAGAAGTGAAATGTCACAGGTTGCTAGAAACTGAGAGGGTGAATTTGTTCAGCTGTAGAGAGAATGCATGTTTAGCCAGCTTCCCTGAGAGAAAAGACAGAACACAAATATTGAAAATGGAAAGGACTCTTCACCTGTGTATTATTTACTCAGTGAAAATGTTCAGTTGGTACCAGGCAGTATATGGGGCAGTGCTGCATGTTTACTTTTGGTGTGTGGCACAGGAACTGTGATGCCGACTAGCTGCTAGCTGACTGGCAGCGGAGGACAGATTTGATTCTGCTGGATTGCGTTTATCTCTCTGGTTTAGGTGTGTTCTTTGCACCCAGCTCTTCTGGGTGGTAGTTAGGCTATACACTGTTAATAGATTGTTTTAACAATTTACGCTTCTCTTTCATTAAAATGGAAAGAACATGCGGATTTCTGAAATGCTCAGATTGTGATGACCGCTCCATAGCCCGAGCCGCGCAGATTGTGATGACCGCTCCATAGCCCGAGCCGCGCAGATTGTGATGACCGCTCCATAGCCCGAGCCGCATTTTCAGATTGATCGGTAACTGGGACAGCCAGCACCGCTCAGCGGCACCCAAACGGGCTCTGTCACAGTTTTTATAAAGGCGCTGCGAGTAGTTCATGTAGGCCTATTTCTGTTCTAGCCTACATCAATGACACATCAACGTTTCAAATAACTATAATAGAGTTATACATAAACATATACAGCAACCCCCCCGGCCTCTCCCTCACAGGCCTGTACTGAAGAAGCCAACCATCACCCAGAAGAGCTGGGTGCACAGAACACAATTTTAGTGCAGACTGTGGTCACGGCAAAACATAAAACAGATTTTTCTGTTCAACTGGTTGCTTTGGGTAAAAGTAGGAGGTGACATCACTTAGTAATATTTTGTTTGGCCAACTGGCCGACTGGGAATTTCGTGGTACGCTTCCTGCTTTTTAATTTCTTCTGGGATTAGACGACTAGAAGGAATACACATCAATCCAGCCCAGACGGCACAATGACTTGGTTTTCATACTGTATTTAAGGACAAGGAAATTAAGAAGACTTTCAACAGTCTTGACCGTAACACGACAACATAAAAAATTAACAGAAAACAAACTGTTAAAAAAGAGTTGACAACATGCTTAGCAACGAGGCTAAACTGGTGATTTCCCAAAAAATAATAGTAAATAAAAAATAAATATATTATGTCGATTTTGTTTTTAAAAATTGCTGCGTTTTTAATATAGTAATTATTTTTTATGGTTATACACTGATACCCCCTTCCTTTGGAGAAGATCTGTGGAAATAGTTTGATCATCATTTTGCCATTTTGGTGTGAGGCCAATTATGGTAAGTGACAATTTCTTGGCAACTGATAATTTGAAAAATGAGTTCTTTCATACCTGTGAACGTTTTGTTTTCCTTTAGGCATTAAATATAATTAAATATTATTAACACCCATGAGCTTTTGTATTATGACATTACACTTTACATAGGTGTTTGTGGTTTTGCTGTACAGGGAGAATATTTTATTTACCTGAAAGGTGGACAGTTTCTGTGGTTCCCCCAGTTTTTGTTAACTGTCCTGTGTCAATTTCTCTCATGGAACAACAGCACACTGTCCCGCGTTCCGACGTTTTTTAAAAATGGCAAACTTTCTATATATGAAATGAATTTACCAGTGAACTGCGACTATTTGTTTTATAGTCTGTAAAGATGAAGGATACCACACACCTTACAATGAAAACATTAAGCAAACTATATATATCTGAAAAACTGCAATACAATACAGTGCACTGGAAATAGCAAACTACTGTAAAATTGGTGGTGCAGGACAGTGTACAGTGCTTTGGTGGTGTAATATTTAAGTTAAATGCATTCATAAAAAATAAAAATATACATTATTTGGTAATGTATTTAGTAGCTACTGTAGGATTTACAGTATTATACGGTTTGATTAAGACAGAATAATAAACATAATATTACAGTAATTACTCGTTTCCAATAGTTTATGGCACTCTGGAATTGTTTTCAGTTTTAAATAAAATAGAAATTATCATACCAGCCATAATCAGACCTTTGCTCGGAGTTTTAAAATTCCTATTGCTATTGCGTAATAATTTGGGCAAAGGTTGCTTAGTTGAATATTTTAACCGGAATCTATCTTCAAAGCCGCTTTACAGGATCTGCAAAAGAACTGCACGGATTCTGCCGAACACCTTCAAGCCTGACTCGCACAACCCCGTCCGTATCTGAAGTAACAATACGAGGTAGGATAGCTTGCTAATTGTGCACCATACAAACGGAATCATAATTGGGCGGCGAGTAGTCGATTTATTGTAAAATATAAGCTATGGTTTAAACTTTGATTTCACTTTTCACAACTTCAGTTAAAAGTTTTGACATACACTGAGAGCTGCTAAGTCTCAGAGCTCCTTTGGAAATAAACTCACCGTGCAATCTAAAGATAAACCTAAAATGCCAGGCTGTTGAATTGAAAGGCCTATACTATCGAAAGGAATACTCTTTTCGAATTTAAGAAGTTAAATTTGTCGTCATTGAATCCAATAAATTCAACAAAATATACGAACCTACGAATGGCGAAACGATGATTAGTGAACAAGTAGTCAAGGAAGATTACAGTTTCGTTTCTCCCGCATTAAACTTTGCTCCCAAGCAACTGCATATTCTTTACTTGAATAAATCTTTGTTGCACTTTACTGACAAAAGGGAACAAAAAGAAAATCAACAAAAAGGAATTTTCATTTTTGAAAATAAAATGTACACTAAACGACATAATGCCTAATACTATAGGTTAAACACAGACCATTAAGATGCTTTCTTTCATAAAACAGAACTGGGGACACAGTCTTATCCTAAAAAAATTACACGGACACGACAATATGAATATCTCTACATACATCTGATTAAACGCGATTTCACTTTCATCTTTAAAAGCTGCGGACACCTGCGATAATAATGTAATTCCATTTTATTTGTTATGATGTCATGCCTCGTCAGATGGTGGACGGTGTACCTCACATGAATTGTCACAGATGCCTTTGAGGTATATTTTGAGAGGTATATTTATTTCTAAAAAAAAAATTTAAAAAAAGCTACAAATAAATAGTTTAAGTCCCAGCCAGCTGACGGACATTAGACCAGTTTGGCAATATAGCCGACTTTCTTTGCCGCCAATTCCATCGCGTGGCACAACCAGAATGCGGCTAACTGTGTGATTGGCATTAGTATTGGGTTGGCTATTAATAACGGTTTGGTGTTAATAAAGTCAGAAGGAAATACAATATTTTCAATAGCTGACTTGGTACATGCAATGCGTTTATTACACCGAGGACTCCCTGATAGACGTATTCTGCCTAAACAAATTGCGTAATAAACCACGCCGTGCCTTCAAATGCAGTTCCTTACTTTCCCATTTGTGTCATTCCAGTGTTTTGTTCCCTCGAACAGCATGTCCAACGCGAAAATTCAGGCTCAGGACGATATATTTTAGCAGCGCAGTACAACTATGCTGCGCGCGGAGTATAGATATGCCAGGCAACGGCCTATGCAGCAAATGTGGAGAATGCAATATCTTCATTTTATTAGCAGTACATATGCCAAACAGACACATATAAAGTTTATATTAACGCCCAAGCTACTTTGAGGTTCGGGAAACATGAATGAGTTACCCAGTTATATTCGCATTCCATATAGCCTGTAATTAAATATTTCTCTCTGTATATAATTCGTATAAATATGAATAACTTAATTCATACCGGTTTTTCGTCTGAGTTCTGAGAGAGAGAGGGGGGGGGGAGATAGATGGAAAAACGGATTGCTAGGTAATACAAGACGAAGGCGATCACTAGTCCCTTTAATTGAGTTTGATCTACGTTGAGGTTGATCTCTCGCGGTGTAAATATGTTGTTTCGCTGAAAACAGAAGCAATGAGTTCGCGTATTCGGAGGGATCGGCGTGTTGGGCTCGCCGGAGCGGAACATTTGGGGAGGCTCTTAATTTTAAACTTGGCCTTGACCACGTCTGACCCTTTATGTCCTGACCTTGGTCTAGGATGGAGTTGTGTGTCGCGGCAAGGGGGCGGGGGGGCAACGGCTGGACCGGTAACAGGGTAATAATAATTCCCAATAAATCCACTCAAAGCACAGACCAGGGCTAATGAGAGGACTGTGCCACTCAGGTATTATCATTTTGAACATATTTCAGATCAATAAACACATGTGCCCTATGGTAGGTGGTCTACCTCCTGACTGAGTGAGCGCGCGCTTTAGAACGCGTGCTGAACCATATTTATGTCGTGGACTACACAGGCGCAATCAGAGAAAGTATTGCAGGATAATCCAAAAAAGGAGTTACTCGCTTAAAATTTGTGTCAATTATTGTACTCTTACGCAACCAGAATATTACTGAAAAGGAACTGGCATTAAAGGCTCTACTCCACACACAACCTTTCATTCTGACAGGAATGGACTTTCATCATAGCTGCAGCCGCCTTTAGCTAAAGGCCTTTGTTCTGACCCGAAATGAATGTGAAATAATTCAATATTGACATGTGGAATTAAAATAAACCACACGAGGCAACCAGAATTTGAAACTGTGTATTTGATATTGATATTTCAGTCCGATTTCAATTAAACATAAGGCTTTTACCAATATGCAATAGCCTATATTAACGTAAATGCCATATACTTATCTGGTGATAAAACTAGCGTGTAATATGGAAAGTGAAAACCTGATTTAATTTAAGTGATGTTGACATTTGCACTTTATCAATTGATTCGTATTTGTATGACAATTTATTGAATTGGACAAGTCTTATATTATTCTCGGAGGCCTGTATAGGCTCAAATGCAATATTGACGAAACTAATTCATTTAAAATGACCCGTAACTTCACATAATGACAACAGCAACAAATAATAATAATAATAATAATAATAATAATACATCACCAGTTCTAAGATAAAATTACCCGAGCGTGTGGACGCACACACACAGACACAAGCACACACCTACAAACATGCATAGTTTTCAATTGTTCAATTAGGTATCTGTTGACAACATTCAAATAGTCAGGTATCATTTAGATATAGACAAAATACAACGTCTCGAAAACTATTGTAGTAAATATTTGTGATATCCACAGTATACAGCTTTTTTCGTGGATAGGCTAAAACGGTAAAATTGCTTTCCTTTTTAGGTCTGAAGATTGAGGATTTAAATGTATGCGCAAGGCGCAGATGTGTCAATATACTACCCGCGAGAAATGACAAAATTTGAAATGATAACAGTCGAGAAATCACCAAGCTTCCCTGCAAATCGCCGCTGTATCCTGGAACGTATGGATACAGGACTAGGTCTACTATTTTTCAGGATAGGTATATTGATTGATTTGTCTATTATTGATGAGCCAACTATACATTATTAATTGTTGACTAAATTACTTTTAAATTACTTATGTGCCAGTTAAAATACTTCACATGAAGATGGATGGTTCTCCACAGCTGTGGAGAAGTAGCAATTTAATCTATTTTAACAATGCAGCTTATGTAGCTATTTATGACTGCAGGGATATCACAAAGTGTAATACAGATTGAAATAATCATTCGGTATGTTTGTATATATTGCATACATGTTCATATGTCCATTGTGATATTTATGTTTACATACCATGAGATACATTGCACTTCTAAATGCATTATATTTCAAAAATTAAAAAAAAAATCATATTCAACTTCTGTCTTTCAGAAACTGGAATAACAAACAAATAACAAAAAGCAGCCTGACACAAAGAAACCAAATTCCTCAAAATTCGTTTTAAGTTTCTACAGTTTCTCTGAAGCCATAAAACGTTTCTTGTTTTACATATCACGTGACCTGCTACTATCCAATGGAATTCCTGGCTTGCCTCAACTGAGTTGCGTCAACACAACCCTGTTGATGTAACCGGGTGTCCAGCTCCGCACCTCGGTCTTCGAAATCTGTAGACTGTATGGTGAGCGTGATATGACCACCTCCTTGGTCCTGAATCCTCGCTGGGCGGACACGGTAATGTTTGTATACGAAAACAACTTGGATGAGCTCAACAAAAATATGGAGGGTCTGGTTGGTACCGGAAATTTCTCTGCCAGCCAATGCAGAAATCTGATGGCCCATTCCGCTTTAGGGGGTCATCCGTCCAGCCTCGTGCACAGCTACACCGCCGGGGATGTATCTGGCTCGGGATCAGGGGAAGCGGGAAAGCAGTGCGCCCCGTGCCCTACGGTTCCTCAAAGTTCGTCCACGACTCCTCTGCCATATGGGTATTTTGGCAACAGCTATTATCCTTGCAGAATGGGGAGGGGCTCGCTGAAGTCTTGCACACAGCCTAGCCCCCTCAGCTATCCAGCCGAGAAATACATGGACACCCCTGTCACTTCCGAAGAGTACTCCAACAGGACCAAAGAATTCGCGTTTTACCACGGCTATCCCAGCCCTTACCAGCCCGTGGCGAGCTACCTGGACGTTTCTGTGGTGCAGACTCTCGGGACGGGAGAACCCAGGCACGAGACACTGCTGCCAATGGACAGCTATCAGCCCTGGGCGTTGACGAACGGATGGGGCAGCCAAATGTACTGCGCTAAAGACCCGAGCCAGAGTGGAAACCTGTGGAAATCGGCATTAGTAGGTAAAGATATCCAGAACACTACAGCGCGTGCCCATTCCATTGCATTATGTTCATAATCGGAGTGATGGGGTAAAATACAAATGTATTCAAGCAAGTGAATTCTATGCAACCGTGGCCTATGTTTTTTATATGAACTGCAGGCGGAATGATGATTCTGATGACTGTTTCAATATCTGGTCTCACTTTAAGCTGTTTTTTAAAAACATTTTAAATAGCATGTTTTATTTTGTCCTCTGAAAAATAAGTAGGTAATATATTTACTCAGATTGTTTTCACAGCTGTTCCATGCGTGTGTGGAGAAACGCCGTGATGCAACCTTATAGTGGCTTGCAACAGAAAGAGCCACATTAACATTTAGTCGATGGCTAGAATAATTTTGACCATTTAATTTTCGTCTTTTAAATATTTTGAAACAAACCCGCCTGTCTTAATCTAGTAATGCTAATCGTGTTATTTGTTCCAGACGTCGTGGCTCACCAGCACGATGGCGGCTCCTTCCGCCGCGGTAGGAAGAAAAGGATACCGTACACCAAGGTGCAGTTAAAAGAACTGGAGAAGGAGTACACCGCCAACAAGTTCATCACGAAAGACAAGAGGCGGAAGATCTCAGCCGTAACCAACCTGTCCGAAAGACAGATAACAATCTGGTTTCAGAACAGGAGAGTGAAGGAAAAAAAGCTCAGCGCTAAAGTGAAGAATATTGCTCCTCAGCTTGGTTAACCAAAGCCAGGCGGAATTCGAGACTTGCATTGTTTTATTAAAGAAAGAAAAAGGAATGGATTTGGGACTGAGCTTTTATGTGCCACATCGGCTGCAGAATTACATCGCAGTCGCCTCCGGGTGAAGAGGACGCAAACACGAAGAAACGAACCCTAGAGCTGACTGCACGTGAATGGTCTGTAAATACAACAAGCATGCAGAGAACATCTGCTTCGCAACATAACTTCTGCTTTCAAGCATTTTAATCCGCTACCTAGTAACCTAGTAACGTTAGACGTGCCATTGTTATCATTGCTTGTAGAATAGAGTATTGCATCGTGTATCGATTATAATCCAGGTCCTGTACCGTTTTGAATAGGCATGCAAATTTTAATTCAGTAGGTCTACTATTAAGCAATTCAATCATATGTTAAAGCATACATTACATTTAGAAAATTTGTTACAATATATTGAACATAGGTACCTAATGTTCTGCCATTAATGTACCAATGACACCAAAAGAAAAAGAAAGTTGACATTAAAAAAAGATATACATATACGTTTTATTGGGCAGAAAAGTACGTAATAATTGTATGCAAATTCCTAAGCTGTGATTGTGTATCTCGCTTATGTGATGTGTATGATATCTTATATGCAGACGTATCCTTGCATGCGCGTGCTTGTATATGTGTGTGAGAACCCGTGTGTGTACAAGTAAACATTTCAATTTTAAATGACAGTTTTATTGCTTCACGTCATATTTTTTCGGAATATTTAAGGGCTTAATAATTTTGCGGAGAATGCCATAATTACATTTTCATTAGAATATAGCTCTCCAAGCATGAAACACGACACTACACATCGTGCAGAGATACAGTATGCAATAGCTGTCCAAAACAACATGTAATATAGTTTTAATGCATTGCTTAGACCAAATACAAACATTAAAGTGAACATTAAGATTCGATGAAGTTATTTTAACATTTGGAACAATTATCTATGTTTATTTTCTGTTGAGAATATGCATTCAATACATTTTTATAATAAGCTTTAATAGGATAACGGAAATAGGTTAGGCGAAGGCTAAAGCACGCAGCTAGCATAATGCTAGGTGTAATATCATTTTAAACATTCGCTTCATAAATGTCTGTGCATTACTCTCACACTTGTATGACCTTGAGCTTCTTGTAAAAATAAAGATGTAAAAAAAAGCAGGCTAAATAACCTCCATACAGGACCGGTTCCATTACAGGACTTCCGGGAACGGCTCACACAAGGGTCGTGGGCACAAGGATCGCAGTTAATGAGATATTTTTCAGGTGACAGTGTAACTGTGAGGATATTCGTTCGGGAGAATGTTTGATGTTACAAAAAAACAGAGCAAAGAGGCACAGACAGCTACCATAAATCAGCTCTTAACCTTGACCTTGAGCACCCAATGCTCAAAAGATAAGCTATGACCTTGGCTTCTACAAATTCATGAATAATCAAGCAGGAATCGTCATGGGCTGTTTATGTAGTTGTCTTGGCTCGTGACAGACCGACTACTACCCCTGCCGTTTCTGCCTTCGCTTCCTTTTTTTTCAGCAAAATGTAAAAAAATGCGCTTTTCAGAAGCGGCGACTAAAGCTCGCGACAATCAGCTTGTATGTAAGGCCTTTCATAATGTTTAGAGTAGGCGAAGTCCTACATTGAATTGCATAGCCTATTTTCTCAGAATTTCGACCCGCGCAGGTAAGTTTATTTGCACGCTATAATCTGTTTTATAGTCTTTTTGATGTGTGATTTACGCATCTGTCCAGATCCGAACAGTTTAACGATTGGACAGTGAGCAGAGCTGAAATTTCTCCCAGCACCTATCGGCGTCCAGGCCTATTTGGATGTTAAATATAGGTTGACAAGCATATGTCTAACATTACCATCTATAACATCATTCAGCTCTTTGCACTATCCTGCTTCAGAATGGCTACATATGCACACAAGCTACAGACACTGACAGACATTGGTCGATCTATTACGAAGGATTGTTTTAAATATAAATTGGGGTATACAGTAGCCTGTTGTATTTCGTACTTTGCAGGTATTGTGAGATAATGAGTACTGTAAAAGAAAACTACTAAATTCACCGTTATCTTGAAACATGTTCATTGACCAGTTGTAAGTCAAGGCCTGACAATAAATGACGCAATTCCTTACACTGAAAATAATTCTGACGTGCTTCTGTATTACATTACAGCTTCTGCAACTGACATGCTTCTGCAACTGTACGGCGGAATGAATCAGAGATGTTTATCAAAGTAAAAATGCTGATGTTCCAGATAATTTACTCTCCATTCACAATATGGTCAAACCGCCACAGTAATTACACAACCCAGATGTTCAAAAAAATAGCGGGACTATTTACAATGGCAATCTATGCGAAAGTAGCCAAGCCTAAAAGGTTTTGTTCAACCTATCGCTTGTCCTGCACGCGAACATGTATGAACAAAGGTTTAAATTACGTGCGTAATAAAAGATTTAAATATATTAATTCAAAGGAATTTAACATGGACTTAGGGGGTTATGGTAACACACGAGGTCAAAGCATTTTCACATTCTGTGTTATATCTTGATGATTTCTCTTTTTCGTTCACTGGAACAGCTGGCTAGAATTATGCTGTTTTTGAATCATAATATAATATAATATAATACAACAGGCAAATTGTCGACAGACCATGCAGCCTGTGTGATAACTTGACTGTATTTTGTAGTCTAAAACAAAGTTTTGTCGTCCTTTGATCATTCAATAAATGTGCAAAAAATGGCTCATCTGCTCTTCATAAGAAATGAGGAAAGCCATGAATCCACTAATACGTAGCTAATACTGAACTTGATTGGGCCGTTACAAACCCAGGTCCGGGTGCTTTGTTTATTGGCTAATTGTGTGGATTAACGGCATCTTTGCTTCAGACAACCAAGCATACAATTCTCGGATATGGACCTATAAGGCAGAAAACGACTGTTAGCACTGCATTAAAACCGGAATTTCTTACAAATTATTTTTCAGATATCGAATATTTATAATTGACAAGTCTTACGCATATAGGCCGATGTGCTGTCGATTGCAATTTCCTTTTCCAAACGGAATGGAATGAGGCTTTAGTCGAATTTAGGTAATAATAGTCTTCCGTAACGTAACGTTAGGCTACATTCACACTAACACAATAAAATTAATACGCTGGTTATGTTAGGAAACCAGTTATTCATAATGAACAACGTGAAAGCGAACAAGATATTCCGTCCTCTTTACCCTTTGAACTGTGTGGTTCACGTAAACTTACACCTACATACCAGGAAAAACCGAACTAAGCCTACCTGATGGAAATCTAAATCGCTTGTTTTTTCTGCGTGTTCGTGCCATTTCTTATTGACATGGACATTGAATCGATTCGCTATGTACCATCGATACATTTTTCCTAAGTGCACTCAGAGTTCACCCTTATTTTAGCCTTAAAGCTGCACAGAAAAGACCATTTTGGGGGCCTTTTATGTAGATTGTTGTAAGTAAGTTCCCAAACTGGGTTTTGTTGAATCAACTGAATCTTGAAACCAATATAGCGCAATTATTTATAATTGAGGCATCACATAAATAATTAATCTTTACTTTAAAAACTGAAATGGAGATAAGTGAAATAAAAATTTTTTTCTTTGCTTCAGGAATGAAAATAAACAAACTCCCCAAGGTCACGCCCAATAATCAGGACAGATATGTCAAGAAAGCATTTGGAAACGGATTTTTTAAATATATTTTTGTCGTGCTGCTATACATTAGCTTTATAGGCGCGTCACACACTAGTAACTGAGGTCCGTGTCTGTGCACTAGGCAAGCTTCAAAGGAAGTGTTTCTCAAGTTCACGTCCACAGTCGCACACACCCTCCCTCCAGACACCCCCCACCCCCGTTTTCCGCATTTCGGGTAGTCTTTTGTCTCCTGGTTGACTTTGCAGTTGAACTTGAGACATCTTGTAAACAATAAGTTGTCTGGCCCCTGTCTGGACAGCGTTAGTCACTGAACACAGGGTGCAAAGGCTGATCTGGGAAACACAGGAAGAAAAAGGTAACACACAATCCCAAACAAATAACGCTCCGGAGAGGAAACGAATATAAAAGATATGGTGTCAAGCCATTTCTAGCACCTGATACAGCTGTAAGAGGTGCGGTGTCAAGAATAGTAAAAAATAAAAATAAAACACACGTACACACACAAACACACACAACATGCTGAGGTATACGAAAGAGATGTCTTATTTCATAAACAGCTACCACAAATTGTGCTACGTGCAGTCATCGTGTAAGCTTTTTGCAGATATAAAAGTAAATGTTTATGTTTATGCAGTTCAGTACCTTGAAAGTTTCATTTCAACACAATATTTGACATTATTACTCAAATTGGACCGAGAGAAACCGGCGTTTTAAATGAGTTCAAATGGATTTATATTCGCCTCTTTGTTTGGAATTTAGAGACCTAAATTCAGTCAACCTTTGCCCTTAACTTCGCTTACAATTAAATGCAGATGTGATTACATTTTTCATAACAAAAATTGGCAGGATAATTTAAGCATCTATGAAAAATAACGATATTTGATAAAATACGAATGGACAACTGCATTACAGTTTTTAAGAGTTAAGGACACGAGCTGATTGAATCAAAATGCCCAAATGTCTTTTGGTGTGCTGTTGAAAGACTGAAAAAATAAGATTAGACCTACTGAACGCTTTGGTCAATGTATAAAACATGTTGTTCTCGATATGAACATATGAGTGAAGACATCTCAAAAATGTGTTCGATTTTTGTTCATCGCGAGTTGCATATTGAATGCAAATAGGCCTGTTATAATGCCTAATGTTTTCGTATGGGTTGGGGCATAACACTGCTCCCTTTAAAGATATGAAAAATCCGTATTTAACTCTGTATTTATGTCTCATTTTAAAGTAGTGGTGCTCTCTGTTATAATTCATACAACAACGGCTTATGACAACAAATAACAAAGAAAGTGTTGTTTAAGATACATTGGTGGCGGCATTCAAATACGAACAACTCGCGGTTAAACGTTAGCATGGCTGCTTTGGATACAGTCCTACTCCACTGGAGCATTTTTTCATTAACTTGAGTGTTGCTTTTTTCATCTATTTTACACATCTGGAAAAATCTTACATGCGCCAGTACTTTCCCATTTTAGATTTGAGGCTGCTCTCCTGTTTACGAATGTGTATAATTCTAAATCTGATTTGAGTTCATTGTGATATGCAATCAGAACAAATATGTGTAATTGACGTTTCCGCGATGTCTGAAATACATTTACTTTCCATCCTTCATCTGTGGTTGGTCTGACACAAATTTCCTCATGTTTTAGGAGACAAATACAAGTAAAAAAAAGCTTTAAATACAATAATTTGTCTTTCAGCTGCACACAAAGTATGGGCCACGAAAAGAGAAAGCATGCTATGGAATGGATGTGGAATTAAAAATCGACTGAAGCTTGAACCTGAAAACTGTCTATAAATCCATAAAGTTAGGTATGAATCAGGAACAAACATTCATATCAAACATATCAAAACAGTTTTAGATAATGATGCTGGAAGAAAAATAATTTAAGAATCGAGTAATAACCGATATTTCCACGCAAAGCTTCTGCAAATATATATTGACGTTACAATAGATTGAGTAGTATTCCCTTTGGTGTATATTAGAAAAAAGTAGGCCTATGTATTCTATTGATTTGTCCTATTATAGCCTACGGTAATCAAATAATCTCAAAAATATTGTCTATTTGAACTATTCATATATCACGATGTCGAAAAAACATGTAGCATAAAACGGTGGAGTAGGGAAATAACCAAAACTGCACAAATCTGGTCAACTGTCAATTGACTTGGACACAATTAAAACTTGGACTTTTCTATTTTCGGGTCTTAGGCTCTTGCAGAAATAGTCTGGACCACAAAGCGGTAATACAGATGTCCTGTCCTACTCATTTGAAAAGCAAAAACGTTCCCACAGGAAGCTCAGGTGTGATTAAAATAAAAATGCTCAAGTGCATTTACCACGGCCAGAAAATAGAAAATTATTAGATTTCAGAACTCGATACAAGGAGACTAAAGATACGATAAACATCAGTGCCATGCTATCGCCACAAGACATTAAATACGAATGATAATCCGAAAGATGAGTTGAAAGATCGAAGAATTAAGCAAGGAAGGCACTCAAAAAGGCATGTTTTATTAATCATATAGCGCCAGCACAGAGCCGTAAAAATAGTTTAATACTGATCATTTTTTAAAATCTACCATTTGGATACCAAGTTGTCTTATTTAATAGTCACCCTAACTCTTTCCATAGGCCTAGTCTACACCACGGGACAGGAAACTGCGGGCCCATTTTATCGTCCAAGGCTTTGATGAATTTCCTCCTTCTAAACTTCTAAACCCAAAACCTCAAACTGCCCGTGGCAGAGGCTGGTATGTTTAACTTAGTTATTTAGCCAAAGGCTTAGCCTGTAAAGTAAATCACAATCAGGAAGTATACACGTAAGAGAAGCAAATCTGAAATGTTCTTGGCGTTCGTATGGATGAAAACCTTTCCTTAAATTCCAGGATCTTCTAAACCCGGATTGGATAACGCATAACCTAAATGTGTTCAGGATAGATATTCAGCCTAAAGAATGCAAAACGAAAAGTGACGAGAATCCGTTTGACTTCGAAGCAGAGAACTAGAGTCTGAACAGTTCTGCTGACTTAATTAATAGGCTACACAGACAACCCTTCCCATCGTTAATGGCGGCTTATCTTAGCATGGTGTTCAGTGGAAATGAATGCGCGCTTACTTAATTCGAGAACAATATAATTTAAAGATAAGGCTACCCTGTAAAATAGGCATGACGTATTGGTATGCAAAACACAACTCATCTGTGAAATTTTACGGGGCACTCCAATTATGCTTACCTTATAAATCGAAGTTGTTTTTGGAAGTGACTGAAACATTGCTTTGTGATGGACGGGCGCATGTTTTAAGTTATTTTCTACAGCGCAGTATATTTAAATTAATTATTTATTATCATTGTGCTTTGACGAATGATTCCACAACCTAAATGACATGTCGTGATTGCATGCAGCCTGCTTTGCAGACACATAAAAGTACGGAAAGCACACTGCACGTCCGAGGAATTGCGCGGTTTGCAGCTGTAATGTAAAAAAGGCGCCCCTGCGGAAAGCAGTGCTACTCAGGCCAATAATCAGCACAAAATGTTTAGAATGAATATATCAAGGACGCTGCAAATTAATTTAACACAAAGTAACATTATAACACTCACACACAAAAAATAAAACAATATTCTGAACATAGACTAACATATATCTGCATAATTAAACGCAACATGTAACGTAACTCACGGCATTGTTCAGCCATCTGGATTAATTATGTAGGCGGTAATAACAAACTCCGGGCTGTTGCAGCGGCTGCAAAGCCCGCTCGCGCTAAAAGGATGTGATCCAGATGTGTATGGCCGCGCGCCCGCACAAGCACAACAGTCCTTTTTGCGAAGTAGTCCTACTTCAAAATCCAAAGAGCAATTGACCTCCCTTGCCCTTTGTCAGGAATTTTTTTATATTTTGAGGTGTTATAAAAAGACACAATTTTGAATTATAACGTTGGTGGTTTGTCAAAACTTTAGGATGCAGAGCGTAGCCCTTATCGTATCAGTACGTGAATGTCCTGGTCGTTGACGTAATGGGATAAAAAGGAAGGTAGAGATAAGAAGTGCAGATAAAAATATTCAAATTATTTGTATGTTCAAAACTTAAAGGAAGAAAAATGCTAGAATGTTTTTTTATTTTTTATTTTTATAAGAACGCATTGCTGCGGGGTAAAGATCAATGATATTTTTTATTTTGCACACTCAGATTTTAAATTAGTCGAATTAAAAAATAATCCAATTATTCGTTGTAACATGAACTTATTTCAAATTAAATAAATTCATGATAATTGCTCGTAATATCACCTTGCACCACTGAATTGGCCAAAAACGCCTTTCCGCCTAGCTATAAACAGAATATTGATATTTGATGGAGCTTATCATGAGCAAGGCAGGCCACTTGTCGCATCACGCAAAATATTTTACATAACTGGCTCTCTACCGCCATCTCTTGTCGAGTTGGAAGATATGCAGTACACAACAACCCCACAAATCCCAACTATTTAGCAAACATTCTAAATTATAAGATGTAAATTCCTTCGCTGATCGTATTTTTTAAAATAGAGGTTATTAAATTACGGCAGAGATTTGACACCCAAACTAGGAAACTACAGAATTATATCATTGAATGCTCATGGTGAGGATAACCAAGGTGGTAGGATCTGGCATGCACCTTGATGTGGGAACCAAAAGTTTAATCTGAATTTGCGTGTTTTGAGTTAGCATACGAATATCTCGACTTACTCCGCTACTTTGACTGTTGCAAGCGATTGAGTGCATGACAGGGCAGTCCTTATGGAGAAGAGGATTGTGCGCATGCCCAGCCTTGTCAGGGAAGTGCTGCACGAAGAACAGACGCTGCTGAGAGCAAGGGAAGAAACCGACGATCTGGTAAGCAAGCAGCAGATCTCTGAGGCCAGAAATACCACAGTCTCATCCATTTATTAATGTGATTTAATGGTGTAATAATGTCTGGGGTTTACAAAATACTAATACTAACCAAGATACTAATACTAACCAATCAAAATACTAATACTATCCAACCAAAATACTAATACTAACCAACCAAAATACCAATACTAACCAAGACACTAATACTAACCAATTAAAATACTAATACTATCCAACCAAAATTCTAATACCAACCAAAATACTAATACTATCCAACCAAAATACTAATACTAACCAACCAAAATACTAATGCTAAGCAACCAAAATACTTACACTAACCAATAAAAATACTAGTGAAGTGGCAGTGTAATAAAATTTAAAAAAAAAAAACATTGTTGGACAGTGACTGCATGCAATGTTATTAAGAACAGTAGGACAAACTAATTAAGATGAAGACGTCACATATACTTAATGGCGTGCAATATGTCTATAATTTTATTAAGCAAATCAAAAAATGTATTTATTTAGTAAATCCAACTACTATTTATTTTTAGAGTCAACTTATAATACTGCATACAACCACTATCCAACATTTGTGTGTGAGTGTACTAGAGTGATATCTAGTGTTTGGCAGAGCAACTAGCTTAATTACCCTACATTTTCCAGTACTATGTGTATAGTTTCTTTATCTAAAATCAAGTAGCTACAATTGTAAGATAGCTGTATTGGCATAAAAGTAAAAGTCATTAGACCAGCATTAATTGTGGACAAAGAAAATCCCAGTTTAGATTTAAAACACCATTGTCCATCGGATATTGAAAGCAAAACCTAAAATGGACCAGATCGTGTCACCACCATGATTGCCCTGCGCCAATTTCATTGGCAAAGTTCGTTTCTGTCACATAAAAATATAAGCCAAATTGTATAGAAACCTGGATTGGCATAAAAGTAAAACCATTACACAAATATCAAATCTGGACGAAACCCAAATTTTTAGATCATTATCCATCGGATATTTAAAGCAAAATGCAAGTTATTGTGTTGCTATCACGTAATATTGGACATTTAGGTGACCATACCACAAATGAATGGGCATGCTTAATGTAACAAAGTTTTCAACAGCAGCAGATTGGCCACAATTCACGTCAATCAAGCGTACCTCTGCATACCGTCTGTCAGGCAGAAGCCTTAGGGAATGGGATGAAAACGGAAGGAATAAGATGCAGTTTTTTTAATGACATGGCGTTCTACCAGCATGGCCTCTGCGATTGCCTGGTCGATCACGATCAACATATTGGGCACCCCTGCTCTATGGCGACAAGTGGACCCAAACCATGCCAGGAAAATGCCCCCCACAGTGTAACAGAGCCACCGGATCCCCTCACTGTAGGGATCAAGCATTCAGGCTGTACTGTTCTCTTGGTGTTTGCCACACATGCACTTGCCCACTTGTCGAAAATATGGTGAAGGATGACATATCTGACCATGTCACTTTTCTTCCATATCTCTGTATACCAGTGCCTGTGGTTTTTGCACCACTGAACTCTCAAATGTGCATTTGTCTTTGTAATGAGGGGTTTATGAACTACAACACTACTATGATATCCCTCTCTATGTAGTTGTCGATAGACTGATCTTGCTGACATAGTCTGATCACTTCCTGCATTACATTCTCATTCTTACCTGAGGAAGAGCTCCTCTGGTTTTTCCCATATGACACTAATGCACAAGCATCATGGTAACTGAATGTGCACTTTTGACCACAATCTCTGACTCTATTTACTGATGTCTTTCATATAGACCTACAGATGTCACTTTAGTCACTGTTCCTATTGAAACATGAGAGTTGAGTCTTTGTGACTGAAGCTCCTGCCATCCATGCCCCAATAATGAACCCTCTTTCAAAGTCACTTAAATGTTTCCTTGCCATCTTGATCCAAAATTGAGGTCAACTGGGCCTGCTCAGCATTTTTATACATGCCACAGAGCATGATAGGAGTACATACTGTGCTACATACACTCACCGGCCACTTCATTAGGTGACAGCAGTGGCACCCGGTGTGGTCTTCTGCTGCTGTAGCCCATCTGCTTCAAGGTTTGACGTGGTGTGAGTTCAGAGATGCTCCTCTGCATACCTCGATTGTAACGAGTGGTTATTTGAGTTACTGTTTCCTTTCTATCAGCTCGAACCAGTCTGGCCATTCTCTTCTGACCTCTGCCATCAACAAGGCATTTTCGCTCAGAGAACTGCCACTCACTGGATATTTTCTCTTTTTCGGACCATTTTCTGTAAACCCTAGAGATGGTTGTGTGTGAAAATCCCAGTAGATCAGCAGTTTCTGAAATCCTCAAACCAGCCTGTCTGAACTTCAGCAGATCGTCTTGACCATGTCTACATGCCTAAATGCATTGAGTTGCCGCCACGTGATTGGCTGATTAGATATTTGCGTTAACGGGTGCAGTTTGCAGTTGAACAGGTGGACCTAATGAATTGGCCGGTGAGTGTATGTACTATATATATATCCAGCCACCCATTATTTAAATGGTAAATGGTAAATGGACTGCATTTATATAGCGCTTTATCCAAAGCGCTTTACAATTGATGCCTCTCATTCGCCAGAGCAGTTAGGGGTTAGGTGTCTTGCTCAAGGACACTTCGACATGCCCAGGGCGGGGTTTGAACCGGCAACCCTCCGACTGCCAGACAATCGGTCTTACCTCCTGAGCTATGTCGCCCCACACACCATTCACTCACACACTCATACCTATGGCACTCACACACTCATACCTATGGCACACACACCATTCACTCACACACTCATACCTCTGGCACACACACCATTCACTCACACACCCATACCTATGGCACTCACACACCCATACCTATGGCACACACACCATTCACTCACACACTCATACCTATGGCACACACACCATTCACTCACACACTCATACCTATGGCACTCACACACTCATACCTATGGCACACACACCATTCACTCACACACTCATACCTATGGCACACACACCATTCACTCACACACTCATACCTCTGGCACACACACCATTTACTCACACACTCATACCTATGGCACTCACACACTCATACCTATGGCACACACACCATTCACTCACACACTCATACCTATGGCACACACACCATTCACTCACACACTCATACCTCTGGCACACACACCATTTACTCACACACTCATACCTATGGCACACACACCATTCACTCACACACTCATACCTATGGCACTCACACACTCATACCTATGGCACACACACCATTCACTCACACACTCATACCTATGGCACACACACCATTCACTCACACACTCATACCTATGGCACACACACCATTCACTCACACACTCATACCTATGGCACACACACCATTCACTCACACACTCATACCTATGGCACTCACACACTCATACCTATGGCAATTTAGACTCTCTAATAAAAAATACATAGAATACACAAATGTGACTGGATGTACTGATTTACTCAGTATTAGTGGAATATAGAAAATAGAAATACACCAAGCTTTAAGTTCTCAACACATTTATTTTCCAAGAAGTGCCATATTTCAATGTTCTTCAGTTTCTTTAAGGGCCAACATATTCTCTGATTGTGGCCTTCTGTGGCAAAGTTGTACCCAATAACCAACAAAAATGCAGTAACATTGAACTACTGCTTCAAAAATGACAGTCACTCGTACCAGTACCCCTTTTGTCACACAAAGCTTATGAATTTTATTTTGACCACAAAGTGAGCACGTAGCCGCATTGAAGTCATTATTACAATTATGATTACGATCCATTCTAACACTCCAAATCAATGCAGTTGAAAGGCTAACTTAAAATTGATGCATCTACGCATTTATGCACACACATACAGGGCACTCCATAATGTTTGGGACAACAACTTTTTTTTTCTTGATTTACCTCTGGCCTCCACAAGTTTTGATTTGTAATAAACAATGCACATGTGGTGAGAGTGCAGATTCTCAGATTTCATTAAAGAACATTTTCATTTTGGTTTCACAAAATAGAAACTACAGCGGTTGTTATACATAGTGCCCTCTATTTCAGGGCACTATAATGTTTGGGACAAATGGCATCATGAGTGTTTCTGATTAGTCAGGTGTGTTCAATTGCTTCCTTGGTGCATGTATGAGAGCGCTTTCAGTGTCTAGTCTTTATTACAGGCTTTTGATTGCCTTTGGAGTCTGTTATTGGCATTTGTCTAAATGAGGACCAGAATTGTACCAATGAAAGTTAAGGAAGCCTTTATGAGGCTGAGAAATAAGAAAAAACAGTCTGAGATATAGGCCAAACCTCACGATTATCAAAATCAACTGTTTGGAACATCATTCAGAAGAAAGAGAGCACTGATGAGCTCAGCAATGGCAAAGGGGCTAGTAGGCTAAGGAGGAACTCTACAGTTTACTGAAGAATTCTCACCATAATGAAGAAAATCCCCCAAACACCTGTCCGACAGATCAGAAACACTCTTCACAAGGTAGACGTATATGTGTATATGGTCACTGCTGATTGCTGCAGCAGAATGAATTCTGCAGTGTACAGATGCACCTGCTCAAGTTTAGCCTGATGCCTCCAAACTCACTGCACAGTGCTCCATCCTACCGCAAGACAATGATTCCAAACATACTGCTAAAGAAACAAAGGAGTTCTTCAAAGCCAAAAACTGGAAAATTCTTGATTGGCCAAGTCATTCACCTGATCTGAGTACAACTGAATATGTGTTTCATAAGCTGAAGAGAAAACTCAGAAACGAGCAGGACCTAAAGATGGCTGCAGTACAGGCCTGGCAGAACATCACCAGAGAAGATACTCAGCACCTGGTGATGTCTGTGGGTCACAGACTTCAAGCTGTCACTGCATGCAAAGCTTGTGCGACAATGTACTAAACATGACTACTTTAGTTTACATAACATAACCTTCAAGAGGGCCCACATCACCCCGCTACTGAAGAAGCCCACACTAGATCCTTCAGTCATCCAGAACTACCGCCCAGTATCTCTCCTCCCTTTTCTATCCAAAACACTTGAACGTGCTGCATCTAATCAACTCTCTGCTTTCTTCTCTCAGAATAACTTGCTTGACCCCCACCAGTCTGGCTTCAGGCCTGGCCACTCGATAGAGACTGCACTCCTCTCGGTCAGTGAGTCACTCCATGCCGCACGAGCAGCCTCCCTCTCCTCTGTCCTGATTCTTCTAGACCTCTCCGCTGCATTCGACACTGTGGAGCACTCCATCCTCCTGTCCTCCCTGGCAGCAACAGGGATCTGCAGCACAGTCCTTGACTGGATTGAGTCTTACCTCTCTGACCGTTCCTTCCAGGTTGCCTGGGCGGGTAAAGTATTGCCGCCCCATCCCCTCGCCACCGGAGTTCCCCAGGGCTCAGTCCTCAGTCCCCTTCTCTTCTCCTTATACGCCAGATCCCTTGGCCCTGTAAGCTCTGCCCATGGCTTGTCCTATCACTGTTATGCCAACGACACACAACTCTTTCTCTCCTTCTCCCCATCGGACACACAGGTCCCTGCCCGCATCTCCGCTTGCCTGAGGGACATCCAGAGCTGGATGGACAATCACCACCTGAAGCTCAACCCGGGAAAGACGGAGCTAATCTTTATTCCTGCTCTAACCTCTCCCCTCCTCGATTTTTCCATTTCCCTTGGGGACACCTTAGTGACATCATCACCCTGTGCCAAGAATCTTGGAGTGGTGATGGACAACAGGTTGTCCCTCTCCAAGAACATTGCAGCGGTAAGCCGGGCGTGCAGATTTTTCCTGTATAACATCCGGAGAATCCGCCCCTTTCTCACCACCTACTCAACCCAGCTCCTGGTCCAAGCAATGGTACTATCCCGCCTGGACTACTGCAACTCTCTTCTGGCTGGACTACCGGCATCTGCCATCAGACCCCTGCAACTCATTCAGAATGCTGCAGCTCATCTGGCCTTCAATCTCCCCAGACACTCCCACGTCACTCCCCTGCTTAGTTAATGCACCTGTTTTAACTACTGCTTGTATATTTGCATAGACTGCAAATATACAATGTATATTTGCAGTCTATGCATGTTGCTGTTCTCGTTTGTGTTAGTGTTAATCAGTTTAACCTTCAGGGTCCAAGTTGAACTATGCGGTTGTTCCCTGCACTTGGACTGGTACTTCTCTCTAGGGTTTTCGACATACTTATTCCTGGTTATGGTTATACACTTTGTTGTACTTCGCTGTGGATAAGAGCGTCTGCCAAATGCCTGTAATGTAATGTAATGTAACATAACATTAATATGCTCCTGACATTATAGTGCCCTGAAATGAGGGACTATGTATATATAAACAGTACTGTAATTTATACATGGTGAAACCAAAGTGTATGAATACCCTTAGATAAAAGCAAAGAGTGCAGCTGAACCACATGTGAATTGTTTGATTACACATGAGAAATTGTGGAATACAGAGACAAATCAAGAAAATAATATGTCTTTGGCCCAGACATTATGAAGCTCATTATATAAACTGTAACTTTTTGCATTGGCGTGGAACAGACAGAATATTAGTTTCTGCTTTGCATTTGGTGCTAATACACAAGTGTGCTATCGCCGCCAACCACCAAAGCAGCCCCTCCCTTAGGCCATATAGGCGAGCGCCTAGGGCTCGAGTGTGGTTAATGGCCCCCGTGTGGTGTTATTTGAGTTTTCATATTTATTATTTATAATTTTTGGGCCATTTTCATGACCTCACCCAGGCCCCAACAGACTCACAATCTGGCTCTGTGTTCCAGTATTTCAAAAAAAAAAAAATTAACATAAAAAAAGTTATAAAAACACTTGATTACTAATGAAATGAGTGCAGAATTTTATCTAGACAGTGGCTAGTGCCATTTTCAGTGATGATTTATCATCATAATATTCAACAATATCTGGTCCTGAATGTGTGGTCAGAAATGGGTAGTAGAAAAGTATAGACTAAGCATTATGAAAAGCTCCGATATGATATAAAGGCTAACAGTCGCTTTGGAAAAGACTTGTTGTGGTTGCTTTAAGTAAGGAAATTCCCAGAGAAAGATGTAGAGAGGAACCATCACCCCCTTCTCGCGCTGGCTTCCTAAATGGTGTTGCATCGCCACCTGGTGTTCACAATTTAGCATTACGTCCTGGGCAGCAGTCAAGAGACGATATGCAAATCCCAGCAATTCGTTCCTTCGCCATTTTAAAGCGAAAGACCCATGGGAAATACTACTCGACTCTTTCACAGTGACGCAACAGTACATGTACTATTTACAGCGAGCGTTTTCTGTCTGCAGCCTCTGTTTAGAATGCGCGGGGCCGTTGCCTATTAACGGCTGTTAATCAGGATTAAAATAAAAACGGAAAATTATAATTTCTTGTTAACCGAAAATAGTCGCCGATGTGCACATGAGAATTATACATACTAAATGAACACACGACACTAAATTATGGAGACAGTTTTTCGTATAACTCCACAAATCAGCGCCAATTTGCACCTGAATAAACTGTGGCAGGTTAAAGTGTTTGATGTTTGTCTGTCTGTTTGGAGCACTAGGCTACTAGCGCCTTCTATGCCATAGCTTCCAGACTCGACAGTAAGCAGACGATAACTGGGTTTTCACCATTGTCTAGAGGCTATAGGTTTTTCGGCTCCTTGCTCTGTTATTTGTAGATTTCATCTAATGCAGTTTACCGAATACACTCAGGAGATACAACGCAGCCGCATCATCGTAATCTTCATTTTGCAACCTAATTATTGGCTTGATTTAAAAGGGAAACCCATGTGAAATTAATTATTAGTTTTTTTTTCTCAATCTTGAGGTGCAACATGCACTACGAACGGGCGACATTAAAATAACGTTTCAGGGTATTTCCATTACGAAACTACGATTATTAAAATACTGAGATTAGGCTACAAAAATTCTATGCAACGTTATCACAGACTGCAATTTAAATAATTGAGAATTATATCTTAACAGAGTGTTTGACCTTACTCAAAGTATACATAGTTAAAACCCTTCTTATATAGACAATGTTTTGTCTGTAATTATATAGAATATCTGAAGTAGATACTGAACCTGCAGAACTTTGCAGAACGTTGCTGCTCTTTACTACGAAAAGCGCAACAATAGGCTAACCTATAGTCCTCATAATTAAATGAGGTGAAACAAAAACAACAACAATAGCCCAAACTAATAATAATTATAATTAAGAAAACGAATGACAATAATAAGTATTATAAGTGTAACTAGTTGTGAGTTACTACACTTTGACAAAGATGCTACACTTTGACAAAGAAGGCGAGAATCGAACCTAAATTCCACTATAGATTGATGAAAAATACTTGAATGATCTATTTCAATTTGGGATGTTCCAGTGGGAATGATATGCGGCTTTCTTGGTGCCAGCGTTCGTCCGAAGAAAAGTGGAGGCAAAGCTATCTCTAGAAAACATTTACGAAATGGCAAAAATAATTATTTAAAAAAAAAAAAAAAAAAAACAACAACATTTGAACATCGCATTTCTCACAGATAGGGAACATTTTGTTGAACATGAAGCCTGCAGTTATGAAACCCTAAACCAACCATATTTTTACAATTGTCTGAAACATCATCAGAATTATTTTAGAAAAATTGGGACTAAAATGATTTTTAAAAAGCACACAACAGACACATATATATATATATGTGTGTGTGTGTGTGTGTGTTCGTAACGCCTATATTAGGTATACATTATACATTATTTTAATTTATGATGCTCTGGGCGGACAAAAGTGGAATTGTCCTGCGCGTTCACTAAAATACTCAACATATTTCCAGTGTCAAATGTGTGTGGAGTGACACACATCACGCATATGAATGCGAACTTGTAATTGTTCACAGAACTTGCATGATGATTCGTTCCGTGTGTGCTGGCCGAGAATGCAGCTGAACTAAGACAGTCTGTTGAACTAGACCCTTACTCGTTTGCATTGAGCGCGGACAGCTAACAGGAACGTCTACAGAGTCTAAGGTGTACTGTAGCCTACCTCTGGACTCCAATGCTAATTTTTCTGCTTACCTTTTGTCTGTACGGCGCTACGACTGCCTAATTTGGTCTCTTTTGGGGATGAACTCCTGATCAAGGACGAGCAGTTGCTTGTTTACACATAGGCAGGTGAGTTGTTTTTTTTCGCAGTATCAAACACTACGTCCACCGCAACCTTTTTAGTTTTTTACTATCAAAGAGGTAGATTTGCAAACGGAACTCAAGAGATATTTTTTTTGTATTTGCTCACTAGGTTCTGGGCGGGCGGAATTTTGAAAATATTGCAGTTTGATTGGTTACTGAAACGAGTGGCATTTCCTTCCTAGTGCGTTCAAGGACGGAAGCCGAGTCTGTTCTCGTTCACGTTCGTGCACTTTTGTTATTTTAGCCAGGCCGCTATGCGGGAAAAATGTTATTTTACACCAAACATGGCTTTTCGACCAAAGTTATATTTTCCTAGATGGAGTAACTGCAACGACTGTAACTGTATTATCCTGCATTACCCTGATATTGAAATGAAAATCGCGACGTTTTACTCGAGGCGCTGTAATCAGAGCGAAGGAAACGCAGCACAATAAAACGTCTGTCTGGACGAGCTATTTCAGTGAAACAAAAGAAACCACTGAGCTGGAAAAAGAAACGTATACGGTCTGCAAGTAACTAAACACGTAGATTCAAAGATTCCCATCTGTGAGGGTAATGCGCGAAGCTCATACTGACACCATTATCTGTTTTAATTATTTTCATTTGTGCGCCAGTATGTTTATTTGTCCAAGTACACCGAGTATCTGCAACATATTTGATCACGATAGGTCATCGGATCTCCTCGGGCAGTGCCCAGTCGACTTATTATTTTAAATACTAAAAGCTTTGGCTATAACCTGTAGGTTTCTGGTCCACAGTAAAATGTCCAGTGTTAATTAAACTCTCAACAGATAACATTTGTCCCACATGTTGAATTAACACCGTTAGAGTTGAATTAACACCGGACATTTTACTGTGTAGCTAACTAAATATGCTATGCATGGTTTTAGCCTATTCTATGCATAATTCAATAACAATTCGTTGCAGCTCTGTCAAAAACTAAATGGAAGAGAGGGAAAAATAACAAATAATTATTCGGTTTTTACTTATGAACCATTTTTCCTTTACATAAAAAACATGTCACGTCTGGTCTGTGCAACTACTCAATCTTTCATCCTCAACGTTATAGAAAACCTCACACTGATCGAAGTATCTGAACCCTCATAAAATCCCTTAAAAATAGAAATTAGCTGTCTAGATGTTGCATAATAATCCATATCGGTGTTTTTGGGGAAAGGGGCTAAATTTGTATATTATTACTTTCCAAACAACGGCCTCCTGTTTTAATTGCCCAAAATTACACCGTTATACGGGCAATACGTAAAATTTCCGTCTGCCATACAATTAACTGGACGGGTCGAATCTAATATTGGCTTGGATTTAATTATGCTTGTCTTTAATTTTGCCTTGTAATACATACATTGAAATAACTCACTATTAAGCCTCTGAAGAAAAAAAAAAAAACGTCAAATTCAAGGGCGAAATAATTTTCAGAAACCAATATTTGAATGCAACGTATAGGCCATAAAGAACATGAGACATTACCACACTGAAAATAAATAAAGGTTAGCCTAGAATTCAAGCCAAGAAAAGTTTGTACATATTGCTTGGTCGTGGTGCCCGTAGTATCGTTTCATGATTTTACTGCCGACCAAAACTTAACCATCAATAGGCTATGGCATCAGATACATTTGGACAGATCGAATATTAATTCCAATACGAGATGTCATGTTTTCGGAATATCCACTTAACTTCCAAAATGGGGAGTTTTCAATCTTCGTGAAATGAGAAGCCGTGATACATGACAGTGCTTTTGGATAAACTGCTTGCTTACTTGATGTATGCATACAGTCGTCTGTTCATAATAAGAACCCAGCATTAGAAAAACATAAATGAATATATTGCACGAAAATGTTGTCGGAATGCATCGACAAGCTATAATATTTTACATATTATGTGTTTTACACCTGGTGTATAATATGGTGTTTCATCAGTGTTACAATAGTACTGTTTATCTTTGTGCTACGTGTTGTGAGTAGCTTTTCCGTCTTATGTACCTGTAAGAATGTGTTCATACAAATGGGCAGTTATTAATGCGTAGACTGCTGAGAAACATACAGCACATGGACTTTATCATTAAAATAAACGCATTGAAACATATTTTTGTTGATTATAATATTCGCCTCTGTGTTTTAAGGTCAGTAGGCACACAATATGATAGACACTGTACCCAAAACGGAATAGTCTTACTTTATGAAAGTTAAGTCAACGATTATAATTGACTTAAATGTGACAAGGTTATCCTTACAAGATGGCCCACATCCATATAAACAACATGAAAAATGTTGATAAAATAAGATTTACTTAATTTATTCGATTCTTTATTAAGGCCTGGTTTCCCTTTGAATATAAGGATACTGACATTACAATTATTAAAAGAAATAAGAACCTAATTAAGTTGAATCTCACAAATTCAACACTTCGAAGGTTCTAGAATTCTCCCCACGTGTACAAAACCTGCCTGTACTGCGTTGCTATCGCTACCGATCTGCCTTAATATGGTTGTTTTCAGTCTCTAATACGCACCGTAACGTTCCTTTAGAACTTTAGCGACATCTAGAGGTGAACGAGTCACATTTTGGCGCATTCTAAAAGCCTTTTGTTTTATTTAGCATCATAATACAAAGAAACTATTTGATCGTTGTGTATGTTTTCTTTCCCCGTGTTTTCTTCGTGTTTGCATGTCTCTATTTGGTGCTATTGGTGAATTTATAATTGAGGCGAGGTAATCGTAGCAGCAAATATTGTCCTGTGGACCAAGTTGAAGTTAGATTATTTCGGCAATAAAGCAGCTAGTAATGCATCCTTTATCGCATAATAAAGATATGGACACGTTGTGGTTTATTGGCGACAGTTTGGTAGATAATTCTCGTATTTTGTTTCTACTGACTGAATGAATAGTTCAGACAAGACTGTTCCAGATAAGATTTAAATAGTTGATTTGATGGAGCATTTAGATTTGTCCCATTGTGCAGAATAAATTTTGTGCCCATGGCAGATAGTTTTGGTTATTATCTGTTATCAGCGATAAATAATGCAGTTTGCTATGCAGGCAGTTGTGTACACAACCCGTTTTGCAGCTTACGATTTAACTTTTCACAACCACTCCTGACTCTTCAGAAATTTAAGGCGGGAATGTTAATTTTGTTTCTTTGGAATTTGGTAATTATTTTTAAGACACGAACACAAAACATGTTAAAGCAAAATATTGTGCACAACAGAATAATAGTGATGGTAATGTCTTTTGATGATATTTCATAAATCATCTTCTTTTCCGTCAAAACAGGCCATGATTTCAGGTTTCTAATTATAGCAAAGTATTATATTTTTTAAAAAGTGTGCATTCCTTGTGGTTTCAGTCTCCAAGCTGAAAACATAGCTGGAGCGGCTATGTGTGGGACCCAGAATGCTTTGATAAGTTTTTGATATAGGCCTATTTTTGTGGCGATGTATTAAAAGCATAACTCGTAGTTACATGTCGATTAGTTGTCCAAAACGGCGTGACTTGTTCGCAAGCTCTAGTTTTACTTGGTGCAAGTATTTGTATTTGTAAATTATTAAAATTTTAACCCTTTAGACTTGAATATTATGTCCCTAATACAATGTCCCTTTAAAGAGGCACAAGTTCGAATAAATAGATGATAAATTGTTTTCTAGAGATAAAATGTTTGATCATTGGTTCTTCTTCGCCAGAAATCTGCGCATATTAGCTTCATTTGCATGTTTATTTTCACTTAACTGTGCGAAGACTTGGCTCTGATAAAATAAATTGAAATACACAAAACAACAACAATAATTAATCAGTAGTTTCATAGGTTATTTACTGAGCTGTCGATTGCAAGTATAATATAAATGCAGCCATTGCTGCATTTGAAACAAGCCATAGAGCACGCAGTTTGCAATATTAGCTGACATTTTTGAATATTATTGTTATTTTTTGGGTAAACCCAAAAACAAACGGTTTGCAGTTAGTAAATTCACATTGTTTTACATTCGGTACAATATGACGTGTCGTATAATTTCAAACAATTAACATTACAATTTAATAAATAAATAAATAAATAAATAAAACATACAATTTAAAGACAATCACCTGGGGGGGGGGGGGGGGGGGGCAAACAAAAAGGGCCCTTGAGCGCATCAACAGACAGAGGCTATACATATAACTTCTAAATATATCGGTCATGGAGCACTGCAAAGAGCATATTCATCTGAATGCGTTTATTTTGATTACAGTTGGCTTTGCATAGCCTTATAAACCGCGGGAATCTTTAAACAGCTATAAGAATGTGGCCGGGTGATGGTCTAAATAGTTTTGGTAAATATATCTGGCTAAGGAACTCCGTATCCCTGGGTTTTCTTCAACGTATTTTTTTTCCCAAGGCGGGATATAGTAATAGTGTTGGAGGGGTTATGAGAATAAATATGACATCTGCAACCCATTATAAAAATCAATTAAACGCGAGGGTATGATCCGGAGACGCTGCGTCCTGAATTAAAGTAGCACTGCAAGGGGAGGAGTCTTTTTGTAACCAAAGTCCTATTGGCCCCCTCACAGGAAGCAGCTTGCAAACGGTTGTCTATTTGAAAAGCTGATTGTGAAGGACTCAGTTTGCCTTTGCCAAAATATTTCCCAGCAATGTCATGCTCTGAAAGATCCGTTTTCACGGCGTTTTCTGTTAACTCTTTAATAATCGGCGATCAAAAGGAGCTCTCCGACGCCACCTATCAGCTCGGCAATTCTGAAGAGCACTGCCATGTCCAAAATACCTGGGGGTCTGTTCCAAATGAAACCATACCCGGGGAAATGAACCAGCTCCAGCAATCACCGCAGCAGGAAGGCATGGCTTTGCTTCGACATGAATTCCACCAGGGATTAGTAAATTGGGGAGAACCGCGCTTGAGTCCCGGCCGGGTGCAGCAGGTCAGCGCGTGCCCTCTCAGCGCGCTAAACAGGAAAGACGATTCCTCCTACTTCACATTGGACTCGGACAAGCCTTCTAATAAACCACTAGCGGACGCTTCCGCCTTCACCAGACTAATGACAGACAGTGGTTCCGTGGGCATCGGCGCTGGTCCCATTCAGAGCTACTTCGGTGCAGAACAGCAATCCTACTCTGGGCCGAAACTCCCCCATCACAGGAGCCAGGACGTGTCCTCGGTCTGTCTCCCGAACGCGTCTCATTCAGATACCCGACAGCTGTACAACCTGAGCTTCCCAGTCAAGCCTTGCCTTGATAAAAAGCTCGTTGACGATGACTTAGAGGTCTGCAACACCGTGTGTCCAACCCAGAGGAACAATACTACGATCATCCTCACCCTCAACAACAATCACAACAACGAGGAAGAAGCAGAGCTAGGTTTACGGCGAGAACAGCCCCTCTCAGACTGTCCCGACGGCAATAAAACTCACAGACAGCAGACGCAAGGTGGGTAAATAGAAACGTCCTGAAAGAGATAAAACGGAATCATTGGCAACAGCAACCCAGAACACGATTCTTTTCGGCTGAAACAAGGTGATTTTATAAAGGCTATAAATGACCCTTCCTGGTAGAACAAAAAGGGTACCACGGGGTTCAAAATTAATTTATTGCACGGAATAGCTCTGGCTAGACTAAATTGCACTCCCTTTACAGAGCGCTTTGGAACATCAAAACAACGGAAGGCTCTTTGTGCAGTGGCTGTTAGAGAAGAGCAGGTATGCAATTAAATTGAGAACAGGTTTAGAAAAGGGGTAGGCTTTATCTTCGAGTTACATCTGCAGAAATGAAAGGGAACCTATAAGTTGCCGATATTCAGTGGTACAGACTAATGCTGTCAAATCGATTAGATGATTAAAATCGTTAGCTCCAAAGAGAAGAGCGATGGGGAAAATTCATTCAGATAATTTAAATGTTATATAAATTTGATTAACCTTTTTCTCACATTACATCTGTGTGAACTGTTGACGTTTATTTTAATGAAAGACGCTGGTCTGCTTTTCTCATTCTGCAAGATTCCGCATGTGCCAGTTCTTGACAGTATTTACGTTTTCCAGATGCAACGTCGGTTTTAAATTTTATACCTGAGACTATTTTCCGATCATTTGGCGTAACCACCTATATTACAAAATATGTATGATACATCTTCAGACATTCTACGGCTATAATCTAGATGTGTGTGTGTGTGTGTCTTGTGTGTTAAGGTTAGACAATTAATGGCATTGCATTATTTTAGAAGGGATCTTAAAACGGTCAGGATATGAAGCCTATTGCATATTATGTGCACGCCTCTTGATCACTAGTTGTTTTTCAATGGTATACTGCCAAAATAATACGTGATCAAGAAAAGATATGTTCAAACAAATATTTACAAACTGAAAATTCACATCCATTCACTGATTTGTTGAGTTATGAACCTAACGTAATAATTCTAGTTTATCACACATGTAAACCCCCCACCACACACACAGAGACTGAATAATAGTTGTTAAGGCAATACTGCAGTTGAACATAACGTTTAACAAACCGTTTCTCACATGCAGTTTGTAATGTTCAGTTGTTCAAAATATTTTATGGCATATTCAATCATTCAATCAAGATTTGTCGTTAACTGTGCGTTACAGTTTTTGTGATCGTTAAACTCGCCAGAATGTGTTTGTGAAGAAAAAAAATCTTGCTTTTTTGTTAGTCAAAGTAAAAGACAGATGTTTATAGAATCCAGGCCATAGTTTTCGATTTGGTTATTTTACAAAGTCATGGAGGAAATTTATGTCGACTAAAGTACTTCCGATACAGATATACCTTTGATGGTTTAACGTAATGTGTTCCCTGGTCTCCCTATATGGAAGTGAGTGTCCTTAGCTTAATGAGAAGAAGCAGAGGCCTGCCCGACTATACCAGGAACATGGTGTATACAGAAAACCTGCCCATCAGACATGAATAGCTGTACAGAAGTTTGCACGACTTCTGGAAATCTTTTTTCTGTCGGAGTGCTAGCCAAGGATAGCAATTACATGTTTCGTCTTAAAATTCTAACGCATGATGCGCTTTTTTCATTTGGCAGAGGAAAGGAAATTGGAGAACGCCCCAAGCGGATGGTTGTCAGCGAAAGCAGGAAGGAAAAAACGGTGCCCTTACACCAAACACCAAACGCTAGAACTGGAGAAGGAATTCCTCTTTAACATGTACCTGACTCGAGAGCGCCGCCTAGAGATCAGCCACAGCGTCAATCTCAGCGACCGTCAGGTCAAAATCTGGTTCCAGAATCGCCGGATGAAACTTAAAAAAATGAGAAGAGAGCACAGGACCCTGGGCGCGAGTGCACATTACTCCATGTGACACAATTCTGTCAGATAAAGAATTCTAATTCGCGCGACACAAAAATATACAAAAATAAATAAATGCAAAGCCAAGATGGTTAAAACGGAAAATATGGATAATATTAAAACAAATGTCCTACCATGAAGAACACAGAATATCCTTGCATACGGGCCTACATGTTTATGACAAAAAGACATAGTCTTCGCTACGTTTCTCCAGAGCCACGTGTGCCCCGCAACACAAAATACAAACCCCTTCTGGTTCATTTGTATTCAAAACACCCCTTTTTTGTCATTTTTATGTTTTTCTGTCGTTTACTTAGTTTCAGTGGACATCTGAAAGATATTTCGTTGTGGTCTGGAGGTGCGTTGTTTACAACTCGTGAGTATGAAAATACAGACTAATGCCTGTTTTCCATTAATTAGCCTGTAAAAGATCACTTCATTTCTTTATGTTCACGCTATTTTATTAATTTCAGGTACTAGTGATATTAAAGGGATACTTATAAAATGTCAATAAATTAAAATGTTCTGAAATGCTTACCAATATAAGCACAGTGTAGTATCGGGGTGAATGAACCAGTAATGCTGGTTTGAGAACGTAGCCTATGCAGGCCATACTGAAAATGCTGGCAAGTTCATTGCACGAAAGGAGTTCTGTGAATTCAAAATGCGGATGAATGTACTATAATGTTTATAACCAGACGGCTTATTGTATTTTGCGTTTTGGGTACTTTAATCACTGTAATTTCTATAGATAAATGTTCTTTCTATGTAATAACCAGTCGTTGTGCTGGGTATAATGTGCTGAAGGATAATCTTTCCCGATTCGAATATTTATTATTGCGTACATGTTTAAATGGTTTCTAGAGATCTGACATATCTAGCATATTTGTTTCTAAGGAATTTGACTTGCGGAATTTAATATCAGTGATAGACCTCTTAATATAATGCTTTAGTAAGGACGATTCATGACACTGGGGAACTGTAGTGTGAGCCAGTGGGCGTAGGCCTATATCACTAATTCTGTGGAATGTGTCTTGGGACTCAGTGCTGTTTGTTCCAATAAAGTTGGGTTAAATTATTATTAATAATAATAATAATAATAATAATAATAATAATAATAATAATAATAATAATAATAATAATAAATAATTATAATAACAATGAGGAGGAGGCAAATTCGTCAACCCAATGTTAAAATGGCGACTGTTTTTACACTCCAATATTTGAACATTGTGTTTAACTTTGAAAATGTTATAAGCCGGCTGATTTAATGGTCTGTATGTAGGCCCTACTGGTTTTTACGAAAGATAGAGAGGGGCGAATACAGTCTGAACAAGTTGAAGAAATATTAGTCAACATTTGAAAATATTTAAACAAAATGATCAAACATACATGGGCAGCATTATATTATATGTGTGATCATACAATATAGGACAATAGGACCGTGCACGATACAGTACACGCATGGTCTGCAATGCCAAAGTATTCCACGCATAACAGAAATTCCTCCTATGCGATGTGTGTGTGTGTGTGTGTGTGTGTGTGTGTGTGTGTGTGTGTGTGTGTGTGTGATATAGCGTGTAGTTAGCCAAATATTGCTTTCTGTTCTCATGTGATGTATTTACATTTTAGAATTTCATTAGGAACGAGTGTGGCTACACTTTCCTTAGGTTGAATGTATAATTCCTACTCTTTTGTCTGCCTGTAGGTTTGTATTGTTTGAACCGCCATGATGAGACTGCACCATTTTAAACGTCACCGATTGGATGAGACTCTCCATAAAATTAAAGTATTTTAAATTTGTGGCTTGTAGCATCTGATAAAATAAGTATGTATCTGTAAAATACATTTTGGCAGTAGGCTATTTTAACTACAGCACCATCGCCTTCTGAAAGCGTCAATGCAGCATTTGCTTGCGTAATTGCAGTTCGATACAGTTAAATTGACTGTTTTAGAAATTGCTTGAAATATTCGGATGTTTGTTTAAATATTTTTCACTCCAGCACTTTAATCAGCAGGCAAATTTGTTCACCAGACCTTGCACATCCCTTATAATCATCTTAAGGGTTAAAGTCACGTATTCCGGCGAAATTTAATTATGTCTGCATTGTAACCTAGCAACGGTGTCGCTGGACTGACGCTGGAGGCATCTCAGATGTTATTATGGAGGTTTGTCCAATGGCTATGCTGCAACATCAAAGTTCCTGCAACTTCTCGGCTTTGAACCGAAGAAGGATCATACTGTTGTGTGATTTAGGTAGTTTCGAGTTGTTGGGCTGCAAGTTTAATATCACAGGAACCTGAAACTGCCTGAATCACGCCAGCAGTGCACCCGGAGCAACGGACTCTAAAACTCCAATGTGAAGAAATGAGAGTTTTATTTTTCATCGGAGGGATGAATCTGCCATTTTATGGAAATAACACTGAATGAAGTAACATTTCAGGCTTTCAAATACATGCAAATGGTGAACTTTTCCATTTCGTGTGGCATATCATTTGTACGAAGCTTTTGGAGATTTGAAATACTGCATGCAAAGATTTTAATTGATGTTCCCTGAATGCACTTGGGGTATGATGAGCATCCATTTTGCTATCATCGGGCGTATTGAAGCACAGCATATAATAACATTAATAACAGATAATAAATCAACACCTAGAAAACATGGCACCGACTTACTTTCATTTTCAGTGTATCTTTCACGACCCATTGGGGAATAATACAATAAAACGTGTTCCATTTCCTAACACAAATACACCAAGCAGTCTCTACACACGCTAGGAATGACATACCTGTCAATGTACAGGACTAAATTTAAATAGAATTGCGTGGTCTTGACGTGCATGTTTTGAAATATTTGCCAATGAAACATTAAAGAGACAGCAACCTTTCAAAATAATATTTAGTTTATTTTGAGTGCACATTATTGATTAGCGGTAAAGCAGCAACAAACAAAAATGATAACGAAATAAAGTGGTTTATGCAATTATTATTATATGTATTATTTGTACTTTGTGTTCTGCACATTGGTGACAATTTGTATTGTTATTTGCTATACAGTAGTTATTACTAAGATTGTACTTCTAAAAAAAGGCAAAACGGAAGCATCAGTCTATTACTGTAATCTTTTAAAAATAAAGCCAGTTAAGAATATATAAACAAAGAACTCAAGTGGATAATTGTGGAATGAATGCCACACATACATAACTAAACAAACGAATAGGAACATATAGGCTATCTTTTTATACATTCGCTGAATCATAATTTTCTTGACATTTCTCGAATTGCTTCAATCCGCAAAAAAGATGAAATGCTATATATTAAGCATAAAGTCACGGGTGTTCTCAATACTTTTAGCGATGGTCTCACACTGCGGCGCTCGCCAGGTTATCGGGCTGATATTGCCGTCCTTATACCGCACAAAATAGACGGTAGAGCTTGACTGAACATTTGTATATTTACGCTTCAGTCAGAAAACATGAATAAGCTAAAACGTCACATTGCTATTTAAAATGATGATGATGGTTATGATTATTTGTAGTACTATTTAAAATGATGATGATGATTGGTTATTATTATTATTATTATTATTATTAGTAGTAGTAGTAGTAGTAGTAGTAGTAATAGTCGGAGTAAAATTTTAGTCAAATATTGTATTATTATTATTATTATTATTATTATTATTATTATTATTATTATGATTATTATTATTATTATTATTTAAGTAGTGAGGGTAGTATATTTCCAGATCTATTACTCGCTCCTGCTATAAAAAAAAGTGTACATTTTTTTTAAAATGTAACTAATAAAGACACTACAACACCATAACAGCATCCGAGATTTTAACTTGAATTATTTTGGCATAGCGAAATTTACACAGTATGAATTATAACTAACATGTATTCTTCGGATTGCAATTATGCAAAACATTGAAATCTTTGTTAAAATCTTTTCTGGCGAAATGACCAGAATGCCCAGTCCCCGTCGAGGAAAACAGTCTGCGCTGACCTTCCAGCGCAGGCCAAAGGTCAATACGCTGCACTTAAGATAGGTTACATCTTCACCATCCATATGGATAGCTGACTTTTTTCGTGTCTTTTTTCGGTGTAATATGGTTCATAGCAAACAAACCACTTTCAATATTATCACGGTCGTTTTAAATATGCACAGGTAATACATAAACCCATGTCTAAGTAATCATTGTCAACATTTGTTTACCACAAGAGGTGTCCATTACTGCTCTTTCCTGTTACACACACACACACACACTCTCTCTCTCTCTCTCTCACACACACACACACACACACACACACACACACAACACACACGCGCGCACACACACGCAGGCGGATGGATCACGGATATTTTCCCCTGAAATAAGTTAAATGATATTGGGGAAGCTATTTGAACATACGGTTCGATTCTAAGTAGATATTGGTTGACTAAACATTTATATCACGGAAACCAGAATATAACAAGAATACTACACGAAATAAAAGCAGAACGTACGTATATGCATATGTATATTGTACATAACAAGAGAAAGAGAATATATATAACCTAATACATAAAACTGAAAAATACAGGAATGATACCACATTATTTTCTTTTCAGTTTGAGAAAACAAAGGAGCTAGACAGAACGACAGACTAGTATTCACTGTAATCACTGAGTTGGTGAATATTTGTATTTAATATATCCCAAACTTCCCATTAATTGGGTAAATAGTAGGCTAAATGGCGAATATTGTTTGGAAAAAGACACCGATCTTATAAATCACCCTTAATTATTGGTTTGACATAAAAACAGAAATTCGTGAACGATAAGTATGTTTATTTATGTGAGGCGGAAAGGGCTGAGACCCACATTTATGGTCTGATTTACTAAAACACGACCGAGTCATACATTCTATGTTTCGCCTTGTCATTCACACTCAGATAGTTGCAAGCCATTCTATTTTTGTTGTAAAGACCCACAAGGGCAACGTCATGGAAATCTGTTAAAACGACCAGTAAACATATAGGCTAAGCATAAGCATTGGCTATCCAACATTTTGCGCTGTTGCATTGTTTTTAATTGGCAATTGTTTCTGATAATATGTAGCTCGTTAAAACTGCTGGGTTTACAGTTGTTTTCCAAAAGGCTAGGCCTACATAACATACATAACATATATATATATATATATATATTTGACTGAATTCCTAGTGATACATCCAGTGTCTATAAGATATATGATTGAATCGCATTAACCAAACATTTTTTAAGCAACGACGCGCAAACGGTGCAAAATCCTAACTGTCAGTGTAATTTTTGTTGATGAAATATTTTTATTTTATCGATGTACATTGTGTAGGAATATTAGATTTCATATCAAAAAAATGTTGGTTATTTGTATTTGTTTGCCTCCAGTCAGCTTTATTTTCGGACAATTTTTATAGTATTGCGCTCATATTGATTTCAATAAAAACTCAGGAATTATGTCACAAATAGTGTGGTTTGTAAAATTATAAACCTTCATTGAAAAACGTGATTTATAAGCACTTTAAATGTTTCGAATTCGAATGATATAGCCTATATCACAATCTAACTGAACGATTAGAATCTCACAATCAAGTGCGAATTATTTTTTCCCGCCTAAGAATTCAAAGGCCAATGATATATAGATACATTACGGTTTATATCAGTGCATTGAACACTCGCTGTAATCTTTTCAGTTTTCGATGCCGTTACATGCAAGACCACCGCAGCGTGGATTCTGGTCGTCCCGGCACAGAAATAAAATGGTTCCTTAAGCGGAGGGACTCGAGACAAGTAAAAGCGCGAGCCGACGGCACCGGGAACGCTTGGGTGCGCAGTTGTGCCCGGTCATCCACATTCAAGAGAAAAACATTCAGAAAATTTATAAAATAGTATCCAGTTCCCGACCCGCCGTGCCCTCTTAACATTTTTTTGTTTGTTGTTTGTTTACATGTTACAGTTTAAGTCTCGTGCGTTGTGAATCTTGATTCTCCTCTTATTTACATGTTCATTGTGGGAGTGAATGCTCGAGAACGTTTCCTCTTTTTCTCCAGACGGAATGCTACAGCCGTGTCTTTTACTGCCCTCTCCACAGGCTGTATATCAAGTCTATAAAAATCAAAGCTGCCCGATGTAGTTTTTATTATAGTATTTAACTACTGAAAAGTGTAAGTAGTTTCTTCCACAAATACAGAGGGGACGCCAAGTAGTAGTGTTTAACGCACTCGTTAAGAAAAATGACACTTAATTTTCCCAATAAATCGCTTTTTACATGAACGTTTCTAACATTTAAAAAAGCTGCGATGCAAATTTGAAACCCATCCAAGAAATGCTGTCATGAAACCGATAACACGATTGAATACACTCAGGTGAAAGTGATAAATAAAACAATAAAGATCTTAATTAGATTTTAAAAATGTCACCTCAAGCCCTCACACCCCATGTGAAGTGTTTTAATCATCTTAGAGTTCAATCATAATATCTTGTCATTTTGCGAGGGATGTATCAGTTTTACTCCGGGTGCCATTCTCGTTTTCATATTTGTGCAGTCTGAGCTGTAATGGTTTCCATATGCATTCTATATAATAATGTCAGAGCAATGCATAATTTAACTAGATAGACTATTTGGCGGATACTCTAGATATGCTGAGATATATGGTCTTAATCCTGTTTTGCATATTACATAAACAAAGCAATTTATTTAGAGGAAAATATGGATAGCGCGAGACGAGGAGCGCTCTGGGCAGCCCCTTGGCGGATTGATTTACGCCTCATTGACGCTTTATCAGGCTCACGAAAAAAGTCTGTCCAATCAGTTCGCTAGGAGCGAGCAGCTCTGCATCCCAGCTCTACTTTGTTGGCTAGCAAGTTGAGAACAGTAGCATACAAATTTAGTTCTGCCCTAAACATTTTACCCTCAATGAACCGCGTTTTGTATGATGTCCGAGAATGTCCATTTCTGGAACTCTTAGCAATTATTATGTCGATTCCATCATAAGTCATGAAACCGAAGACCCGACTTCAGCCAAGTTCTCCGGTGTACAGTATTCAAGTTCCAGACAGCCGGGAGAGCACAGTGAACATCCAGAGTTCCCCTCCTGCAGCTTCCAGCCCAAGCCTCCGGTTTTCGGCGCCTCCTGGAATCCTTTTAGTCCCCACGCGCCAAATGGTTTGCCCGCGGTCTACCATCCTTATATCCCGACTCAGCCAGTACCTTCAACGGACTCTAGATACCTTCGCACTTGGCTTGATTGTGCCCCAAGGTCCGAGTCACTGGCCGGACATGGGCAAGTAAAGCTAGAACCGCTTCTGGGACATCTCGGGGAGCCCCCCAAAATCGGAGGACACGAGTACATTTTGGAGTCTTCCTCAGCCAGAGAGTTTAATTCCAGTCAAGGCTCCGGCTTCGAAGACAATAAGGATGTTTGTGAAGGTAGCGAGGACAAAGAAGGTCCAGATCAAAGTAAGTTATAAAACGAGGAAGTAAACAGTCTGTAAAACTCTGTCATAAAAAGAACAAAGGGCAAGACTGAAACGCAGGCAGAAAAAGAGGCTTGCTGTAAAACCCATGTGTTACAATGTTAGTTCAAGTATGCGCATTTTCAAACGAAAACTCGCGTCCAGCGATGTAATGGACGTGCAGTTACGCAATGCACTTGCCTTTAGTTTCAGCTTCTGTGTGCTGCAGTGTGTGATTCGCACAGGATTGCACGTGTTCGATGTTTATTATTTAACTTGATTTTTTCACATATAATCGGCACTTTGTGCCAAAACCATATTGTATGTTCCTTCACTCAAAACCACGTGTGAATAAGATTTCTGTACGCCGGAGATATTTTCTCGGAATCGGCGAAGATTCCGCTCTAATGGCTTCCGAATAGCCGGTTCGTTGCGGTCAAAAAACAACTTTTAACCATAATCAAGAAGCAGCTTTTAACTTACAGTGGCCAGTTATCCATAGAGTATTTTGTTAGCACAAAATGCTTGAGATTGTTTTCTGGAAGTTGTCCAAGGTTCTACATGTGTGAATATGGGAATGCGGCGCCTTGGGACTACCGAGGGCTTACGGTGCACGCAATCCGATTAATGGAAAGGACGTTTATAATTCGGCAGCCCTGTAGCATATGTGCACATTTATTTTCCCTTAATAAACTAAAATACTTTCTCACAAGAGGCAAGTAAACCGCTGACTTCAGACAGGTCTGTGTGTCTGCTTAACTAACTCATTCTCAGAATGTCAGATCATGGTGGGTTCAAGTATCCGAATGCTTGACCGGCCCGCATCGTAGAGCATATTCGGAGTCTGTAGGTTGCGACGAAGTAGAGACACGTTTGAAGCAGTCTTTTCCAAGCCAAGTCTGTTATCTAGTAGTTGACGGCGTGATTCATTAGCCCTCGCGCTGAGCCGGGTTTATACAAATACAGGGAACCACAGATAAAAGAAAAATAAGATATTGGTGACATAATTCAAATAAGCGGGGGTCAGGTTTCTGAATGGTGGTCATTTCGATATAGCCTACTTCGTCTGATGTGGAAAAACACTGTTTATAATTCAATAAATGCCCTCATACAACACGAGCCATAAAGGATTGTGAAAAACAGCTATTCCCACTGTGTTTCCCTGGGCGGGATTCCAGGATAAACTACAAGCAAGGGCAATGAAGTTCAGAATTATACGTCCCTATTTCTGCTTGCAGTGGCCCAAGAGCGAAAAACCATTATTTCCCCCTGAAGTTTATTAAGCTATAAGGGTAACAGGCATCCACGTTCATTTCAAAGTGAGGGCACCATGGGACACAGCACGGGACGCAAAAAAGGAAATAAGACATAACGCAAACTTTACGGGGAGAAATATATGAACAAGCTCCAGAAAACCAAGGCGGAAAGGACATTGTTCAAAACATTGCAGCACAATTGCGACTGACCACCTTTATAAATGCGACCATAGTCGTTTCGTGCTGTTTAGTGTTGCCTGCCAATCAAACTTTCGTTTGTAAGGAAAAACAAATGTTTAGTATAGCCTAAATCAGAGATCTGGGCTGTACTCAAAGTATTGAGATAATACGGCCTCCCCCCACATGTCTGGGGCGCGTAGTGTTGAGGGATATAGATCATCCTTTGAAGGGAATTTCCCTTTAATCATACGAAGAGAATCGCGTCAGAACACTTGGGATAGTGGAGACAGGTTGTGGTCTAACTGCGAGTTTTTGGAATTTGAAAGGATAGTTTTTTCCCTAATTGTGAAATTGTGCAATTTGGGGGGCAAGCCACACTATTGCATGCGTGACACTGCCCTAAAGTGTCATGTTTGTAAGTTATGCAGTCTGTAAGACAACACAAAATGCTACACTCTCAATCATATTCGAACCCGGAAAGTTGTTGGGCTGGATTGTACAGGCGGAACACGTTACATATCCTACTTTGGGAAATAATAAAAATCGAGCTTCTTTGCGTGGTACAAAGCCTATTTCTACTCCAGTGGCCCCAGGACAGCCATGGTAGCCGTGCTGAAGACCATTAGATCACATTATGGCGCTGTGTGTTAACAGTACAGCCTTTAAAGTGATGATGGGAAAAGGCTAAACGGACTATTTCCCCTTATACCCTAGTTCCGTAAGCAAACTTTTAATGGATGTTCGTAAGGAAACAGCATGAAAACATGGCCGTACATTCCTGCTATAACAACTCTCAGGAGACCAGCATCTTCTGTGACAGACAGCCCATCATAATCGTCCGCATATCTCCCCATAACGGACTGCAAAAAAAAGAAAGCCTGCTGAAGGCGGCTGTATTACCAGTTGGTTTTCCTGCAAAGGTCAAAGAACACATTTATAGTTTGTACACTTTCGTTTCTTAAAACATGACAAAGGTGCCCACACTTCATGTTGACAAAGTGTTATTTCTGGATGTGGAGTTTTTGTAGTGATATAAAATGCTTAACCTGAATGTGACGTTTGAATCTTCGTTTAAAACACACTGTTCACTTTCGTTGCAGCGTTGATCACCGACAGCACGCGGTCTAATTTACAGTTGACGTACATTCAGCTGCACGCATTCAGTTCGCTTCGCATGCATCTTAGTGTTGGACACTGTGGAAGTAGGAATATGACAGGGAAACCCCATCGGAGGTGTTCAGGAAGTGTTTACACTGGGGCATCTAATATGGGCGCCTTCTGAAATACCGCACACAATTACACAAGTCTCACAAGCATCACAAGGTTACTTTTGAGCTCAAGGAGTTTAGCACTATAGTGTCCGTTCATTGTTCCATACACCCATACATGGTTTAGTGCTCGGTAGCTACATGCAACTCATTAAATACAAATTAAGCAAATGTTATACATTTTGCAGACAGGTACACATGTAAATTGCTTGCGAGTAGTTTGAAATTAGTTGTATGCACGTTTCCATGTTTTTTATCTTCTTCATATTGATTCGCTAAATCCTTGCGTTCGATATTATTTACAGATGACCCATCTGCCAACTGGCTGCACGCCCGGTCATCTCGGAAGAAGCGGTGTCCGTACACTAAATACCAAACCCTGGAGCTCGAGAAGGAGTTCCTTTTCAACATGTACCTCACGCGGGACAGGAGACACGAAGTATCGCGCCAACTGAACTTGACTGAGAGACAAGTCAAAATATGGTTCCAGAATCGACGGATGAAAATGAAGAAGATGAACAAGGACCACGCCAAGGAATAGTCCTGACATGGTCAAGAACCCGCCCTTCCCCTCACCCCACCCCCACCCCCACCCCCAACCACAAGGATGGATTCGGTTTTAAAATCTCTCCCTCTTCTGTGCACCATGAACAAATAGATTGGTAGAACCTTGTGCGTTTGTTTTTCATTCCAAATTTTCAAAGCAAGTCCCATAATAATGTTCAGTAATAGCTTGTGAGTTGACTTTAGAACAGGTGTTTTTAAAATTTTTAATAGGTAGCGTTGGATATTAAAATTCATATAGACCTAAAATCGCATTATTTTTTGATGCGATTTCTCTGTGCTTGCTTATGAAACGTTTGTAGGTAGATGCCATTTGAAGTAACAGCCCTTTGTATGAAAAATGCACGTGTTGTCACAAACGCCATATTATTATTATTATTATTATTATTATTGACATGTGACTGAGCCACCAAATGATTTTGACGAAAGTATGCAGCGTCTGAGAGACGGTGGTAATTATCAATTTCATATCAGTTTTACATGATAAATTTTAAACAAATAAATACATACAAAAATGAACCTCACAGACTGTTCATTCCTAGATATAATGTAGGAAATTATGCAACTGAATTTTCAATATTGCTAAATGAGTTTTCTAAATTAAAAAATTTAATGAATTGTGTATCCTTTATAATAGATCAGCCTATAATGTCAGCCTACATTATTGGCTCGTGCATTATAGCTTTTCGGAATTCTTTTATATATATACATAAATTTAAGAGTGGAAGTGCGCGTGAACCACACATAGCGCCGGCGGCTATTTCTTATCTGATAACTGTAAACTTGATGCAAGTCGCCACTATTGCCAGCGCATCCCCATCAAAGGAACGTGTACCGAAAATTAGGCCTCGCGGGTTTGAAGTGGTCAAGAAAATGTCACGGTTTGTCATCTTGGTGTATGCATTCAGGCTCCAAAATAAATTACATTGGACATTGTTTTTCTTTAATAAGAGTGTTTCGGAAATATTTAAGGGGGTACTTTGGTTATTACACTAATATAACTCTTAAGCTTTCTTTATTCGAATTGCTTGCAAAAGTGAATTCTGTTTTTCCTTAAATGTATAATAGCTTGATTGTAATAGAAATTTCATCTCGTTTATGAGTCAAATGTTTACACTGTATCACCATGAAGTCTCGTTCTTTAGTTAAGTATTAAATGTATTGTGGTCTGACATCCCATATTTAGAGGACATCATAGATTAAGTTTGATAATTTATTGATTTAGCGTAGCCTATAACTCCGATTCATCCAGTTGCAATATATATATATATATATATATATATATATATTTCTGTATACTGGACAGTTAGATCATACTTCTCAGTTTAAGCATTTGCATTTTATTGTCCAGCTTACAGCATATCCAACAACTAGAGTCGTGCAGTTATGCTGTAAATAAAGAGCATCCCAAACGCTATCATTTGTTCCTGTTGTTTAAATGTATAATATAGCTTGTAGTAGGTACGAACGGATGTCTCGCTTATTGGTGTTTCTGGAGTGAAACCACATCTGTACCATAACAAGCGAATGCACGACGCTTTTCTCCGGATCAGATTTGTACATTCTCTTCAAAACCCGGTCTCTGCCCTTCGATTTTCGATTGGACCAACCCAAGCACGGAACGGATATATTCCAGAGACTTGTTTTTCGCAAACACACACTTTGACGGCGCTGATGTGTTTTGTCTTTATCCGCAGTCATTTCTCATTTCCCTCCTCCTAGCCTTTGTGTGTACTTTTTCAATGCATCTCAAATAGCAATGTTAACGCTGATTTTTTGTATTAAAGAGTTTATAAGCAAACCATGTGTTTGAGGCTTTAATTGTGCACCGGGCCTGTGGAACATCGAGTAAAAATGTAATGATTTGAAAAACCATTCTAAACAAACACCCCCCCCCCCCCCCCCCCATCAAAAGACACCCACCCCGCAAAAAAGTCAGTACATACCGCGCATGTAGGCTACGTGTTTCCCAACGCCTTCTCTTTGCACGCGATGCCAATATGCCCCGGCTTTAATACAGTTCAGTTTTCATTTCATCTTAATGAAGGGCACATGTTTAAAATATGCACGCAGATGTAACATTTGTCTCCAATAACAGATAAAAGGAAGCACGACCCACACATGGACTTACGAAAAAGAAGCTATTTTAAACTAATTAAACACATTAATTATTTGTTGGGTAACCTCACAAGACTGAAATCCAGTATCTTATTTTGCAATGTGTTACCCAATACTTTTCATTTGGGGACCCGGGTTTCAAATTGAGTTGTTCATATATTTTGTATGAATATTTGAAACTAAAATTCAAGCAGTAGTGTTCGGACTAAAGAATTTCTTGGAATTGGTAGGCCACAATGACGTGGAGCACTTGCAGTGGTTGTTTTCACCAAAGACAGTTCTCTCATAAAGTGTCTTGTCCTTGTGTGAATAGTAGCTGTGTCTAAAATATCACGGGACAGCACCGCGACGCTCAACGTAAAGTACAAACATGTCCGTCTAGGCATCGAGCATTAATATTTTCACAATGCGATTTTACATTTGTAAGCAGCATTGTGGTGCGAGACTTAAGGACACTTTTTTTAAATGAACGAATTAAGGTGCATCATGTATTTTTGTCGTGTTTTATCCAGGTTTCACCACAATACATTATCCAGAGAGAAAATGCAGTAATAAAACATTTTATTAAAAAATACAATGTATAAAAATATTGCAGCTTGTAAGTGAGCGTTATATATGATTATTAAAATGTCACTAAGAGCATCGCTCTTTTAGTTCCCAGATGCTGGGAAATCCGAGGCCTAGGTTGGATACGGTCTCCTTTTCTCTTTGCTCTATCGTTCCTCAGTTCTTTTGTTTTATTTTGGTATTTGAAACGGAACAAACCAAAGGGATCTGCACGCTCGCTTTGGAGGAGGGGATGGGAAGTCGACTGTCATAAAAAGAAAAGAAAATTCGATGTAGTGTGCCGCAATAAAAGAATATGACTGCAATAAAACTTTATAGGGTATAAATTTCCGAGGGTTCAGAACTAAACGGTTGTAAAAGCAAACACAGGGGAAGGAAACGTTACAAAAAAGCTCCTTAATAATCGTTTTGCGGAACTATTGATTGTCCGAACCAGAACTTTGTTTTCTTTGCATTTCGCTAGCATTTGTTGTTTACAAATTCTTCTCGGAGTGGGGGTTTGCACGGTGAGGTCTGGACTTCCAGATGCTTTGCTAAGTCTCGTCTTAGGCAGCTTCTTTTGTTTAATTTCAGAGATCACTCAGCCTACCAGATAGTGGGTCATAAAATGTTTCAAAAAGATTCTGGCGAGACGTCTGGGATAGCAAACCTTAATCTGTTTACAACACCGCGCCAACGCCCGGCTCTCCATTTTGTACCAAACGCTCAATTGTCTCAGAATCAGAAACAATGGGCTTGTTCCGAAGAAGCGTTCACCCTACTTTAAAATGGAGTATTCTCCCTGCTCCCGTGCCCTCTTTATTTACCGCATTATTTGTATTTATTGCATAGAGTTCGAATAAATAAAAGAAAGCAAATGTGACTTTAAAAACCAGCCGCAACAATGGCCAAACAAACGGACAAAAAATAAAAATAAAAATAACCGCACCAACGATTAAACGATTCCGACATTTGTTGTTTTGTAGAAGTAGTAGTAGTAGTAGTAGTAATAATAATAATAATAATAATAATAATAATGTGTGCTCACTAAATGGAACGCAATTTTGTTATTCAGCTAATTTCAGATTTGCTTAGGCTATACTTTAAATACAAATAAAAGTAATAATTACATTATATAACATATGACTTTTATACATATATAATATATTGCTTTATATACTTTTATTCACATAACACACATACGTATATATACGAAATTCAGGTAAATTGCTTAACATGGAACATTCTTTTTATTCCTACTACCTGTAGAAATTGCATTTATAAACACGTTATAAAATGAATAATAATACGAACACTACTACTAATAATAATAATAATGTCACTATTTACACACACACACATATGTGCAACAGATAAATAGACCGAAAAATGAAAATAGGCCTATAGATAAATTTAGAAACAAAAACAATACTTGCTTCCATTGAAAGAAAATTGGTTTTCTAAAGTTTATTTTAAAATGCGCGCGATTGTGACTCAGACACATTTGACATTGTTTGCGTTATACATGCTGCACCCGTATTTTAAAACACGAGAGGCTCCCATTATAAAATCGACTTTAAAGTACCCTGACGTACCTACAAATGACCGCATGATGGCACTGTTGTTCCACCAATATTAACTATCATCATCTTGCCCCAAGAAGACTTAAGGCCACCGAGAGCCGGAATCCTGCTCGGCAAAACTTGATCCATGAAATTTTCCACCAGGGTTTTGCAAAAGAACGCAAGAATATGTATTATTAAAGTTCATGTAGTTAGGTAAGCTGTTCAATTAATGTTTTTGTTTTGTGTTCCCTGTATTTTCAAAGATTTTCGAGTAGGCCGATATTGTTTTATGCAGAACAACTAAAAACATCAATGTATGTGATATTTCCGATGAAGCCATGTTAATTATTTTGATGGCTGATATACTGTAGCCAACTGAAGGTAAACATGCAACCACAGACTTTAAACGCAAGTTCCATTGAAGTGTGAGTGAATGTGAGTGCTTGAAACACATTGGGTGAGTGTGTTCATACATGCACAACAGTGATTCTTCTAGTTTCATTTGTTTATTGCATTTGTTTGATACCGTGATATATTCATTTTCAAATTTCATATTCTGTTGTCAAATTCTGTTGTCACGCTTTTGATAGGACATTTTCGAAATTGGGCCTGCTTGCAACACAGCTAAACAAAGATAACTTGGTCACGTGGAACATAAACACCTTCAGGCGAAAACAAGTTAACTCATTTTGCAATAACACACAGCGTTGTTTAGTTTCATATATTTTTATTTCAAAATTATAATTCATTCAGAATTTTTAAAGTATGACTTCGTTGTGATATCCGGTAGGCTTATGTATGATTGCACATAACCGGAACGCCTCCTGTACATGACTATACACACGCGCACAGAAACAATGGATACCAAAATAACATTCTCGTAAAACAATATTAATACAAATTTTCTTTCACTTGAATCTTTAATTACTAATCCTTAAACACAAAATCACATTTAACCACGATTGTGCACGTTTTTATATCAACTCAGTGACACCTATGGTTATTACCGACACCCCATGTCCACATACAGCCTACAGAAATATGCTTAAAATATTTAAAAAAAACAAAAACAAAAAAAAAACCACCGTCCTATTTCGTTTGTGGTCAGGCTTAGTTGAAGAGATATGTTTAAAAGTTTTAAAAAATGATATCATTCACTTTTATAGTACACAAGAATTGTATGATATTTATAACCAAGATATTGACTATTTACTAATAAACTATGCCATTAAAGAGTGCAAATATGCTTGCTAAATAAACGCATTAACAAATCTGTCGTCGGTTATTGAACGCTGCAACGGTTATTGAATGCAGCTCACATCCTATAAAGTGCTATGCTCATAAATATTATTCTGCACACAATCCCTTCACAAGCTATCCGACTATCCCACCTACACAAAACTGAAGTTAGAATAGACTACTTATATTTAGACTATTTAAATACAAAAAGATGTTTGTATAATCTACAAGAGTGCTCCAACTGAAAGCTGAATGTGTTAGCCAGAGAACCCCTATAACAACCCATAATAACCTTTTAGTGAACGATGTAAATATTTAACAATACTGTCGTTTTTTTACGCGCGTGGTCTGTTAACACTCGCTTTCTCAAACAGAACAATGGTGGCGGCTGTTTCAGAGGTATGTACAGCCGCGTCAGTCGCATTCTACAAATTAGAGAATGATTTCTATAATTATTGTTAAAGCATTTAGATTGAAAGCTACTATCGTTTTAATGTTGTTCAAGAAAATCAATTGCATCTATAAGATCTGGAAAAACCTAATACAAATAAAATTCTGATGCAAATGCAATTTTCCAACGGAAGTCTACCATTTAAACATTTGTATCATTCTATCTTTAAAATTTTGAAATAGACGACTAAACTGTCTCTTTAGGCTTTCTATTAGCTATACCCAAAAATCAATCTTTTTAAAGGGGTTTGGCGTTGGTACAGCGAGGGGACTTATGCACTTGATCTAAAGCGAAGCGCCAGATATCCCATTAACTTACCCGGTTGAATATATTAATGCGCACATTCTCCCCTCCTCTCACTCCCTCGCCCCCCCTTTCTCTAATACTCCCTCTCTCCCTCTCTCGCTCTCTTTCTCTTTTTCTCCCTTTTTCATTCTCTCACTCTCCCCATATCACAAGCGCGCAGTGCAGTGTCCGCGAGGAAACCCTGAAGCCAATAGGATGAGGATCCGATAATAGATGCAAATTATCGTGAAAAGACAGTGCAAAATATGAAACAACTCATTTGCGGAGGAGTAAATCACAGAAAACTGTTTATGAACTGGCACCACATACTGGAACTGTAATGCATGGATACTTCACTGGCGGGGATTTTATGGAATCGGCATGATTGTGGCTTGAACGTTTACAAGGGCTGCTAAAATACTGTATTTACCTACATTTGGAACTACAAAGTGTTATTTCTAGCCTGTACCCGAGAAACACTGTGTTTTTAACACTCAAACCTAACTGAGTCTTTTAAAACACAAACAGTAGCAAAAAATGAGTTCATATTTTGTAAATTCTCTCTTCTCCAAATACAAAAGTGGCGACTCTTTACGTCCCAGCTATTATGAGTGCGGATTCCCACAGGATTTAGGCAGTAGACCCACGGTAGTTTATGGACCCGGTGCCGGAGGAACTTTCCAACATCCAACACAAATACAGGAGTTTTACCACCCAGGCGCGTCCACGCTGTCCACCGCCCCATACCAGCAGAATCCTTGCGCGGTAACTTGTCACGGAGAACCAGGCAACTTCTATAGCTACGACGCTTTGCAGAGGCAGACCCTTTTCGGAACCCAAGACGCGGATTTAGTCCAGTACAGCGATTGCAAGCTGACCGCTAACAGCCTCGGTGACGAGGCAGAGAGCGCGAGCGCGGAGCAGAGTCCCTCTCCGACGCAACTCTTCCCGTGGATGAGACCACAAGGTGAGCCAGAGCGAAATGAAATACAGACGCAAGCTCGCGGAGCAGGGCGAGAAGAGCTCCTTAAAATGCTCGATCGACACGTAAGAAGTACATTTCCTGTTTGCTGCGAGAGAAACAATAACCCTTTTACTGTTTTATGGTGTCCAAACTTGTGACTCACTTTATAGTTTAATGGCACCGTGCTCTCCATGCGCGAGCTACTAACTTGCAGTTTACTCGCGACTTCTTGCTCTGGTCAAAGTTTTATTGCGTATTTTATGACTTATAGTCATCCTGGGGTTTCATTCGCTTCATGGTGATCGTTTCACCCCACTTTAACATCTTTACTTTGCTCCGAGCGCGCGTGCAACCAGCATTTGTTATATACCATATACATTCGTTCGTGTACACAGCTACACACATTACTGGCATATTTGTAAATCACCTTTGTGAACCTCTTGTGTGTGATGATGTATGAGCATTTACATGCACGTGGCAATTAAATCGTATATAATATCCTTACATCCACCCAGTCAAGTACGAAAAAATGTTCCGTGTCAAACAAATAAAAATAAAATTACTATTTGACTTCATTAGATAATAGAGACAGCATGTGGTTTCAAAGAACATAAAGGAGTGAGGTTTTGCCTCCATACAGCTATGTTTGGCTAAAACATGTACCTTTATTTTGCCAGTAGCTGCCGGACGGAGGCGAGGCCGACAGACGTACAGCCGTTATCAGACACTGGAGCTGGAGAAGGAGTTCCTCTTCAACCCCTATCTGACGCGCAAGCGGCGGATCGAGGTATCGCACGCGCTGGGACTGACCGAGAGGCAGGTCAAAATATGGTTCCAGAACAGGAGAATGAAGTGGAAAAAGGAGAACAACAAAGACAAGTTTCCGAGCAGTAAGTCGGAGCAGGAGGCCATCGAAAAAGAGAGGAAAGAAAAAGAGCAAACCGGGGGGACTCAGACGGCGGGAGAGGACAGCGACAAAGCCAAACAAATGTAGAGGGGGACTGCAAACGTGGGAATCGGCACCGGCAGAGACAGCGCGAGATTTTTAAAAACAAATCGCCAGGGTCTGATTACTGTTGAGAAACATTGCAATCTTCTGATGATTACCGCGCCTTAGAGCGACCGGAAGGACACGCGCATGACACAACTGAAAGTAAGCGCAAAATCAAGATTATGAGGCCAAAATCAAGATGGGGGAAATGAAGGTTTTTTTTTCTTTACCTGATGATCTTGGATATATTGTAAAGTTGTAAACTAGCTTCCTCTACTTGTGGAACAATTCATGTGAGACGTTTCTCTTGCTATAATATTATCTTTAACAGTTACATTGGCAGCTGTATTTTATTAAGTTAAATTGTGCACTTTTTACTGTTCATACTAAGTGTTTTAACGTAGAATTTAATGAATTCCAACAACATGAAACTGCCTATTTATGCTGTAGGTTATCTCTTTTGAGGTCTGGCCTTTATTACTTCGTTAATGGTATTTTGTTGTCTTCCGTTCTTGGGTAAGCATGCGCACAGTGCAACAAAAAAAAGGACGTCATGTGATCCTTCCTTTAGCCTACTGTGAAACAGAATGTGTACTGTACTCGTGAATTAGTTTATGGGGACGTAATGATATGCTTCAGTGTTTTTCATCACTTTGTTCTATTGTTTAAAGCTGGAAGCGGCGGAACAAAGGGGTACAATAAAGTTTACAACTGAGAATCTGTGACATCATGATTGTTCTCTGCTTCATTTCCTCCGAGAAGCCCATACATGCTAGACTGCCCGTCACTGCACGAACAGCCACAACAAAGACATTTCGGAGAAAACTAGTGAACAGATAACCAATATAGCCCCTGGTATTCCAACAGCATCGCTAGGCGAATTGGTTCAATGCCACCAAAATAATAAAATATAAATTAGTGGATTGAATTCATTTTAAAATGTCGTCACCATGTTACATTTTAGATGTAAAGCACCAGGTAGATAGAAATATTGTGTCTTCATTTATAATTATGGTGGACTTTAATTGTAAACTGAGACCTAACTAGTTGGCTACTTGGGAAGACAACATATACAACGAATACACACTTAAAATAAAATAGGCCTTCAGGTGTTATGCAAAAGCCAGAAATAAGTATCAATACATATTTAGTCACAATAATGGTTTCACCGCCAAATTCAGCAATATTGGCATATTAATGCCAAGGTTCTCGTGTACTTGTTCGTATTACCTGAGGCACGGACGGATTTAAGCCCCAGCTCAACGAAGGTGATGATACAGGCGAGGCACTCTTTGCACAGGCAGTCCAGACTCACAGCATCAGTGCGCAAGTAGGAATTACATCGAGCGGGAAATCGGAGGCACAGCGAGTTTTTGTATATTTTTCAAACAAAAGCCCAGAAATGAATACGTTCGCCTTTGTTTGTGTGTAGCGCACCAAATTGCTGAAGTTATTCTGATACAGCCAACATATCGACTATACACTTGAAAGCAGGTGGAGCGACGCATTACATATATTACAGCTTATTTGTGTGTTCTTTCTGTGTCCCTTTTTCGTTCAATTTTCCTGTCCATACACAATATTCGCTGACTCTAAATAATGTAATACGTATTATCAATCCCGGCTCTGGGATACATATCCCTTATTAGTGGAAAGGCGCCTCAATTGGATGGCTGTGCATCACGTGCCCGTTATCATGTGGCCTCCGAGGAAAAGGGGCTGTTTTTTGTGTAAATCTGGTCTGAAACTCTGTAATATATCACTGTACCTCGTAAAACCGACACTAAAACTTCCAGGGCTGCAAATCACCCAGGCAAATTATGAGTTCATTGTATTATGCAAATTCTTTATTTACTAAATTTCAGTCTGCAACTTCGTGTTTTCCAACAGTCTTTCCAGAGCAAAGTTCTTGCTCTTTCGCGTCCAGTTCTCAAAGAACCAGCGGCTATGTGTCGGGGTCCAGTGGCACCGCCTTCTCCTCTTCAGTGCCGGGGCTGTACGGCAACGGAGGGGCCGTGCTACCCCAAGCCGAAAGCATGTACACGGAGGGCTACGGCCTCCACGCCAGCGCCACCAACGTTCACTGCTCCCCGTTTGATCGCAGCCTGTCCGCGATGAGCGCCGGAGACCCGGCCAAACATCCCAACTGCTGGAGAGCAGACCAGGGCGACTACCACCAAGAAAGTGAAAGTTTTCGGATATATCCTTGGATGAGAAGCACAGGTATGTTAATAGACAATACTTACAAAGCAGAATGATAAAAAGCCCACTCTGGCACATGTTTGTAAACTGTCAGTTCTTGAGAAGCTAGCATATGCGCAGGACCGGTCTCTTCCAAAAGGTTTCTATTGGAAGTGTCACATAACTAGCTAGCATACCGACCAAAATGTCTGAGCTTTAAATATGCATAATACGTGCTTGTATTAGAACTGGGAGGCGTGTGTGACCGTCCAACGGCCTAAGCAATAAGATAAACAAGGGTCGCCCACCCTTAGTTTTGTTATGAAGGAATGAGCTCCCATCAAAACTGTATAATTTTCATACGTGCTTATCGGAGCGGAGGACAGTAGGATTCACGTTAATTGGTTTATGTACGTAAGGACTGGCCAGAAGAATCGTTGAACTTTAAAGAGATACCTCGATCAGCCTCAAGTCAGCGTTTATTGGAAGATACATTTTTGACAAATGGGTTTCCGTTACCGCAACCTTCAGTGGAACGGGACACTGATTTCCATTTACATAAAAGGTCCCGCATAAAGTACATCTATAAAGTTCGTATTATTAACCGTTTCAGAAGGCTGCTTAAGAAGTCGAACTACATGATGTTTGATAAGGTAATGTCGGCCACTTCTTTCTCCAAATTGGTTTGCACGTCATTTGATACTGTGAAGTTTAAAAAATAAATAAAATTCCTTTCATCGTTGTTTGAAATAACATTTCCATGTTTGCATTCACATGCAGTATTGACCAAGCCTGTTTATCTAAAATGAGCCGCTCTCCTATGCAAATCGAATTTCAATCGCAAGCTTAAACTAGTGGGTTTAAAACGTGCTATAAAAATAGAGAAGACAGGCGGGGCCTACTCTGAGCAATGTGCGTGTGTGTGCGTGTTTCTGTCCGTGTGTGTTCGTATGTAATAATATGCTTGAATTTTTACTCTCCAAAATATCAATTTTCATAGAGAACAACGAAATATACACGAATTTGTGCACTTCATGCAGACATGAAACAAAAACAGAAATTAAAAGATTTAAAAGTGCAGAGAGAAGTTTGAAAAGAGGCCAATTCCATATAAATCATGCGTTACAGGCAACGCGTTATTTGACCTGCTTATTCTTTTACCCGCGCGTATATTCGGCATTTAGTGGTTGACAATATTTACATGATGGAGATTCATAAATAACCTAGACACGTGGGGGTCGAATTGTCCACGTTAAAAACTGAAACACGAAGGCAGACTGGGTGTGAGGTTCGCACAGATTCCAGTGGATGAAGGATATTTTCTTCGCTCCAAAATTTAACATCTCTTATTCGGCCACTCCCGGGGATGGTAGTTCCTGCGAGTTATAATTCAACAGATAATTGTTGTTGAAAGGTTCACATCTGACACAAGAGACTCAGTAGAATACTTTCAACGTTAAAGAATGATGAGTACGCAGCAGTCCAAAATCAGTAAAATATATTGACTGCCCCCACCACATTAATATTTTTTGCTCGGGCTAGTTCATATTTCCCCTTTTGACAACTCTGAAATCTGCGAGCAAAACAGGAAGCCGCTCTGTGGTGGGAGCTCCCAATACAAACACACCCTTGTGAAACCTTAAACGAGAAATGATACAAAACCACGGTCTTTATTCAGGAACGCAGAAACAGCAGACGGCCGAAAATGACATTTTCAAAGAAGAAATCACAGCCAAACTAGTAACCGATGCGTCCTTTTGGAAGCTCGAGGTCACACGATGTTACCACACGGAATGCACATATCCGTCCAGCTCGAGCTGATTTCACTACAGCTTTGGAGGAAAAAGGCGGTTAATTTCGGAGTATGTTTTTATAAAAATGTATATCAGCACTTGATTAAAATACTGAAGCAGATTGCTGGGCATATAAATACATATTTCCAGCAATCCTGCTTCCGTATTTTTAACCAAGTGTTGATGTACATCTTAATAAAAATGTACTCAGAACATACACTCCTTTTCCCTCCAAAGCTGTTATATATATATATGTGTGTGTGTGTGTGTGTGTGTGTGTGTGTGTGTGTGTGCGCGCGCGCGCGCGCGCCATATATATGATCGCGTGATTTTACACACGCACACACACTCACGCACATATAACTATTTTTATTTATATTTCACAACAATACCATCACAAGATTCTCCTAACCTAGATGGGATTACTTACCACTTCTAGTCAAAAAATTATGCAATATGTTTACAAAATGAACGAATGTTTAATGCAAGGCATTGCTTGAAAAACATTTTTAATTTTAAACGAATTATTAAATGTACTACACCATTAAGACGAGAGTTCAATTTACCTGTGAAGTCAATTAAACCTCCAAATCATTTAAACAAAATGTACTATTCAACACGCGCATGCATGCACACACACGCACACACAAGCCTATCGGGAACAATATTTTTGTTTTAAGACTGTATTAAAATGTCTGTTTTCTCGTTATTTTTTTCTATGTTACGTAGTAGAATTTTTTATATTTTAAGTATTCATCTGTCAGTATTGAATCTCTCGCAGGGTTTTGTTCAGGCTGAGTATTGATGAGAAGCTAAAACCGATTCATTAGCCATTTGGTTAGTTTATAAGCAATTTTCTACATTCTTGGGGCCTCATGCACGTGGATGTCACATTCGTGCAAAACATCGCCCTCAAATCATGCCATTTCTAATAATTAACAATCCCTTTATGATTTGCAGGATCTGAGAGAAAGCGGGGTCGACAGACATACACGCGCTACCAAACGCTGGAGCTGGAAAAAGAATTCCATTTTAACCGCTACCTGACCAGGCGAAGACGCGTCGAGATCGCTCACGCGCTCTGTCTCACTGAGCGTCAGATCAAAATCTGGTTTCAGAACCGGCGTATGAAATGGAAGAAGGAGAATAAGTCTGCCGACCAGAGCTCCAATGCCGAAGATAAACCAGCGGATGACGAGGAAGAGGATGAAGAACAGTAGCTTTTGAAAGCTTCTTTTCACTTTCAAGGAGACGAATGTTAAAAGGAGAGAACGACTACCTTCCAAAAATTTTCAAGTAAAATTGAGTAGAACACTACCTATCATGTTTATCGTTTTGTACATGTGAGTATGCGAGATCTACCTAGAAATGTATCGTTTAGTTCTAGTAAAGAATAAACAGAAGTAAATTCTAATTTAATTTATTTATCTTTTCATGTGATGGAAATTGCATTGTCCTCCAAGAGAAGGCCAATATAATGTCCTTTTTTAACTCGCATGAGTAATAGGCGAAAAGGGACCTTTTGTAGAATTGTAGTTTTATAGGCCTACATAGCCTACTTCTAAATTTAGCTACGTTTGTCTCAACATTAAAGTGTACATATATATCTATATACTTGATTTTCTGTATATGTATTAGGCTGTTTATATTTTAATATTATTGTGATTATTAGTTATATTTTCTGCATTTAGTTCAGTGTACAATGTTTGATCTGTACAGTGGACCACCATAGATTAAATGTGTAAATCTATCATTTGAAAATTCACAGTTGTTCTTTCAACAATACCTAAACTGTCGTTTTTTCCCCCTTCACGATTAAACGCATCCATGCAGTGTATTTTAAGGGACACCTTTTGTGATTTTACTAAGCAGCAAAATGGCTGATGGCCTATAACCATATGATAGTTTTTATTTGAATTGATAATTATTATTGTTGTAGTTAATAATAATAATAATAATAATAATAATATTATTCATATGCAGCAGTCGGAATTACTGGTAATATGAACATTTGGCAAAGGTCTATAAAGCTTAATTTTCTATCAGCAAAAAGAACCGGAAACTGTCCACTTCCTTTGTGCGCGCGAATATTGTTCTTCCTGGGAGGTAATAGTTATATTGTCGGCTGTAATTCCCTAATTGCTGCAATAAATGCCGGAACCCACTGCAAAAAACAACAGCCTAACGCGACGAACAAAATAAACGCGAAGTGAAGGGAATCTTTCTACTCCAGAAAGGTCAGACTCTCAAACTGACGTTTTCTAGTGGAAAATACGCAGTTTTCTGCTCAGAGGTAACCTACTTCATATCTCTCTTCTATAAGTCTATAATTACTTATGCAATTTTCCCCGGGAAGACATTGGACCAACATTTTAACGCTTGTTTTCATGTTTTTGCAAGTAAATATATACATACATAGCCGAAATCTATGCTAGTTCCCTTTTCGGTGGCACAGTGAATACGAGAATTGAACAAGAATTCAGTGTACTATAATTCTTTGTTTGAGTGAAAAGGAAATATATGAATAAACCGAAGACATACACAATGTTCATGTGAAATATATGTAGGCCTATGGCCTGCAAGTAACACGTCCCAAGTGTTTTGAAATCGAATAGAATTATGTATCTGTTAATTATTTAACACAAACTACGGATTCCAATAGTAAACACTTTGTATGTTTTCAAATAATACGTCTTTGAGTGTTCTCGAACCAAATTGCATTAAAAGAATACCCAACTGCGGAGCACCGTCATATACCAAAAGCGCACTGCACTTTGAACTAGATATCATATCGGTCTACATTTATTTCGGAAAATAATTTGAGAATGTTCACCTTATATTTTAAGTTGGAAATTCTTCAAAGCAAATGGTGACAAATTCGATTATCTGAAGGGGAAAATAAAATCTGTAAATCAGAGTAAATCAGAAGCACAAAGTAAAGCACGACTTCTCTTAGACAACCAACCTTCAGTTTTATTTCATTTTCATGCAAAATGCACACGTGCACTCTGAATGCACGTTTATGCGAGATATACAATTCATTTGTACGTATGTATGTATGTAGCCTATGTATGTAGGCCTTTGCACATATGTATGTATGAATGTGTTTGTGTATATACATACCTTCACACTTGCGCATACATTTTGCAACAGTCATCCATTTTGAAGAATTTTAATATTCATCCCATTTTGTAGCTTTAAAGGTGCAACAAACCTCATTTCATGGTACGACCAATAAAGGATAAACATTTTTATTTATTTCTTGTCACTATAAAAAAACTGCCCTTTGCGGTAATATGCTCGCTTGCTTCGTTTCAATCGCCATTCCAATCGCAATTATCAAACAATAACAAAAATATTAATGTTAACACTGCCATTTCATTTTCTTGTTCAGAGGAAAAAAAAGATGGCGACGGTGGGACGAATGCTGCTGAAGCAGTCATGAAGAAACGCAATAAATTCCTTGTTGTTTTATGAAAATTTACAACTTTGTGATAGAACTTTATGAGTGGCTGGGTTCTAGGATTGGCCGAGGATGGTCATGTGGATGGGTAACCGTGAACATGAACTTTTTATGATTTCCCAAGTGATTATATTGCAGTATTCTTTTGGCCACTGCACCTTCTGTAGCAACACTGTGCTCCTTGTAGGTTCTTGGCTCTTTTTTTGGTTAAGCATACATATATTTCTACAAACGAGCTTTGATCAGCTCCTTAATTACTTCATTCCCTCTACAGACAGAGCCAACGAACAGCCTCCCCGCGCTCCGCTATGCTAATGTGGCCCGCTCTGATTGGGATTTCCGCCGCAATGGAGGTTGACTGTGAAATCTGGGTGCGATGGGGATCTCTCCTCATTTTTCATATAGCGACCCTGCTCTTCTTTCCTTATGTAAATGATCGAGAGGGATAGTGCAACGGCGCTATAATAGTCGCAGCTTCACGGTAATGGCGGGGAAAATTGGAACGACAGCAATGTCACACGAAAAGCAAGAACAGAACGGTTTTGACGCGGCTCTCGGGAGACGGAGTGACGGATTATCAACAAAGGTAAGACGTGTTGTGATGCACTTTTCGGTTTCCTTTTTTGCGGCGCGGGGAATGGGGGTGGGTAGGAAGTAGGTAACATGTGTTGCATGCATGGACGTCAAAGTATTAGTATGTATGCGCGTGCATTTATTAAATTGTTTGTGCATAATGCTGTAGGCTATATACCATGTGTCCAGTGAAATATTCGTCATTCATTTGCGTTTTGCATTGCATTATTGATTTCTTTTCCTCGGAATGTACGCTGTTGAACATATCAATACACAGTTGCAAAGCATAGACCACAGCTAACGGTGCCTGATTTTCACGAGATAGGCAGCCAACTGTTGTTTCCAAGCTGGATAGACATGGTGGGGTTTGATGGAATAACTCCTGAAAACGCGGTTTTCCGATATGTCTTGTGCGTGTATCGCTTAATAAAGAGGCGAGCTGCTATGCGACATTGGCTCAGTCTTGACCCCGTGATATGCAGAGGGAGGAGGGGGGGGGGGGGGGGAGGAGAGAGAGAGAGAGAGAGAGAGAGAGAGAGAATATGTACCCACCAGTCTTTTATCAAACTTTTACGTATTTCTACCTACTTAAATAAATTGAAAGGTGTGGAAAATTGTTAAAAATTTGTCTGAATATGGGGATCATTGTTTCCGCATCGGTAAACGAGGGCTACACTTGCCATGTTTCCTTTCAACGCCCCTCTGCAGAGGGTGCCAATGGTCGCCGTTTATTGCTAACTTCCCACCCTCGGTTAACACGCGGCGCCTTTACACCCGACTATCGTCCGTTTGCTTCAGATAACTCCATCATGACCCCCGCTCTTGCACCCTCAGAACATCTATTTCAAATGTTTATTGTGGCTTATACGAAAAATCGAAATTCCCGCATGCAACACTCATACTAATACTATTAGTGCTCAGGATTCTTCAATTGGCATAATTAATTACTACTTCATGAAGAATAAAATTGTAAAAACTGCAGCCTACTGCATTTAAAATGACTCTCGAGTTTCATTATAAATATCCGAGTAAAGCGTTCATTCAATCACAGCATTGCAGTCTTTTACAGGGAGCCAATGCCAGTGGCCTCTAAAGGCGAAGAGCCCTGTTATAATTCGCATTTTATAGAAAATCTATCAGAGTACAGTTTTAATAAGAATGGCAACATATCTTAAAATAATACAATCAACATCATCTTCGGTGACTGATTCTACTACTACTACAAATAATAATAATAATAATAATAATAGTAAGCATTTAAAACATAATATATTGCATGTTTATGTATATTTATAATATTATGCATAGACTAAAGATTCATAATATCAGACAGCGTGAAGAGATGCTATGGCAATCCATCAGATCTGCAGTGGCCACTACTTATTCAGACCGCCCTAGTGACGTAGTACTTTCTGTTGCAACAGTTCCTTTCCTTACTCTTTGGTGCCATCTAGCGTTCACTTTACAGCACAGAAAACGTGACACCGATAATCTGGTCTCTGCCTGCATGTGTGTTCGTATATACAGTGTTATTTACAGTGCGATGCATTTGCTACCGGCATGATTTTCGACGTTTGCATTTGCTTTAGTTGTATTGCAGTGCCAGGCGGAGTGCAAGAGGCAGAGAGGCGAAAGACAGCAGCGCTGAGGGGGCGGGCCCGCAGCCGGGTGATACTGAATTGGGAAAGAATGCAGTGGTTGTAAATTCTTAGGCTGTTGTTGCGGTTCTTTGATGTGCCTGCCTCTCTGCGAGGCTTGAACCACAAAGCAAAAGCAGCCAAACAGGGCTTGTTCTGTTTGTAGCTCTCCTTAGAACCTCCCCAGCGTCAACACGGACGTTTTTAACTCCACTCTGCTTCTCGGCGAGAACATGCCTGCTGGAAGGATGCACTCAGTGAGTTCCAAAAAACTCTTCCAGCGTTTTGATTTGCCGTTTTCTACCCAGGCCAACCACATGCAATGGGCTTCAGCTCATCTCTGCCTGAGTTAATGCAGCATTTGTGCAGAAAGGGGCGTGTTTGGGTTGATAAGCGGAAGGCGATGCATGGAATTTGAGGGTTGGAGTTTGTGTGCATGTTTGTGCGTTTGTGCTTGGGGATTGAGTATCACGGTGATAACTGTTTTTGGGCAATCAGGATTTCTCCTTGGAGCATGCATTACTTCAATATCACGTAGTCAGTAGACTACGCGCAGATGGATATTGTGTCTATGTTTTTTATTTATTTCAAATACCACAGTATGTTACTGGCGAGATGTTTTTTCTTAAGAAGTCACACTCAAACAGTTTAAGACTAATTTGCTAAAACAATGCTTACATTTTGTGCAAATGACTATTGCCAGAGGGTAGGAAAAACATTAGCTTACTTAAAAGCAGCAATGCATCGGTGGTGTAACATTTATTTATTTATATATTTATTTATGCGGCTGAATTGTAGTCACTCTTTAAGAAGAAATAACACCAATATCAGACTGCTCACTGCTAACTACTGTTGGGATAAATGTGCAGAATGCTATATCCAGTGTTTCAAGTCTTTGGACGCTCCCATTAAATTAGAGATTATGGGGTCCGAGACTAAAGTGTTTGGGCTGAACTCAAACCAACGCAATGAAAAGTGTAACAGTTAACCCTCATCGAAAGGCCTGGGAAAGAGATTATATCAGGTGACGGTCCAGTGAGCTCAAAGTCTGTGGAGGACGAGTCATTCCACTGTAACAATTACGAATAGCTAAGAAACATTCAGTCCGGTCTACCATACAGACAGGAGTCATTCACCCGGCGGGCAGTTGCTTGCCTCAACGCAGCTCTGAAACCCGAATAAGCCATGCTTTCGTTTTTTCCCCCCCAAGATAGATTTTCCTTTCTTTTTTTTTCTCCTTCCTATTTTTTTTTTTTTTTTTTCAGAGGAACGTGTTTTAAATTCTTTGCGGGTGTCTTTAGATGAAGCACACCCCACCTTCAAAAATGTGCGGCCATGGCCGCCAAGCGTTGCTTATTATAAATAACCTTCTTAACTTTTCCCACTTATTAGCAGGCTGCACCTATCCAGTTGCAGTTTACTGTTACATACGGCAATTTCATCCAGCCATTATCTGTATTTGAACGAAACAAACAAATTCGTCATAATTCGTGTATAAACGCAAGAAACATGGTTGGCATAATAAAATGTTGTAGTAGTTAAGGTGTATACACATGGATTTAAGCCTACGGCGCGCACTGATAGCAACACGCCTCTACTAATGTCATATATTTATGGGGGAAAATATAGTTATGCTATTATTTCGAGTAAAAACCTAATTGCTGTTTGGCAGCAATTAGAGTAAAGATGTTAAGTGATTTGGTACAAACAGGTTAGCGCAAGGGCGCACGCACACACACACACACACACACACACACACACACACAAATATACTGGTTTTGAATATGAGAGCGCTTAAACTTTGAAGTACGCAAAATGGTATATGTATGGGTTTATTTTATTTTGCGGTTTCCTGCTGTACGATTGGCTACGTGCTATACAAAATACATATGGCGAAAATAACACAGTCAGGCATGTGTGGTTTTTTTCAGTCGCAACGGTCTGTTTGGGATTTAAACTTTTCCTGTGAATATTCCCGCCTTCCCCTACATATGCAGATAACCTTTCTAAAAGAAATTAAACATACTGAACTCACACTAGCCATCATAATAAATTCCTGAAATGTAATACAACGACAATATAAGGCTGAAATATATTTTTTGCAAACTTTAATTTTTCAAATGCACAGAACGGAAAAAATAAATGATAACAGAGTGCCAATTACAAAGATACATTGACTACATCTATATATATATATATATATATATATATATATATATATATATATATATTCGGTACTTCCAGATTAGTAGCTGAGCGTTTATTATATTATTTATTCTAATAAACCAAGTATATTACGACTCTCACAACAAATACAAGAATACTTTAAAAATCAGCAGATAAACGAAAACATATATTAAAATCTACGAAGTCTGGAATAATACTTACGGGCAATGCACACTCAAAAGATCTTCGTGGCAGTTATTCTACACACACATGACATAATTGACTGACACGGATGTTTCTCTGTCCGCCTTAGCAAACCTCATAAAATGCATGTTATAAAATGTCCGCCTACGAAGTGCTTGATGGAGTTCCAATCCGGTATCCATTCAGGTGTTATTTTACACGGTTTCCTTCTCGGAGTGCTGTAGTTCGGTCTTTTTCATTCGTTGCAATTCTGTTGTTTCCACCGGAGTGCTGTCAAATATATTTATATGCCTCCGAGTCCAACCAATTTCCTCAAAGGAAAGATCTGTAACAAGAAGAAGAGGTGTGATAGAAGCGGATTTGAATATAAGTGCTATTTCCGGTAGAAGTTATTTTCCTGCATTATTAGTCATGGGAAGCAGCATAGCACGCGTTAACAACTACAACAAATACACGAGACTCAGAGGGCGAGTTCCCCTGTGTTGATTATCTATATGCACATTTTAAGTTTGTAAATAACTATCCGAAATGCGGAAAACGAAATTGGAATAAGATTCCATATCCTATCTGAGAATAAACGGGAGAGGCGTGCTGAAAACTACTTTGGTTTATTTATGAGTGATGTGACATAACAGCTCATAACTGAGTGCGATTAGCAGTTTCAGGACGTCACAATGTGTCTCGGTTACATACATTTTACAATTTGTTCATGTCGCCTAAAACAAGCAAGTAACGACTCGTGGTGCAAATTAGAACTAACAATAAAAGGTGTATGTTGTTTTGTGATATACATGTGAAACGGTTCCAAAATGAAACGACGTTCTAAGGAAATGTAACCAGGGCAAATACAGTAACACACAAGTGATATAACAACAAGGGAAAATGCTCTGGAAAATATTGCCTCAATCACGGTTTACCACCAGGACGCGGAATTATCACGATAATATAACTGGATATTCCTCAATCAGTCGAACTGCCTCAGTCGCCGTGTACCACCAGGACGCGGAATTATCACGATAATGGAACTGAATATTCCCTTCCACGGTTAAAGAGCAGACTTGATAAAGACATAGAGAAGGCCTGTAGGTTATGTGATTGTTATCACGGTCACGTATTTTATTTTTACACTGATGAATTCGAATTGATGAAACTGGTGTAAAACTAAGTACAACTAGTACTTCCTAAATTAAACAATGAAATTAATAACAAAATATTCCTCTGAGGCTGAGAATGCCTTAATTTAAAAAAAAAACCCAGAAACACAAACACTGACCATAGATAAACAGAATTTGTATGAGCTAATGATATAATTTCAACTTTCTCCCCCCATCTTTATACATTTTTGACGGTGAGGATTATAGCAGAAGCGATTAATTCCCTAAAACAATTAGGCCTAAGTATATGCGCGCACTGCAGACAAGTGGAGTGTCGATATATTAAATTTAGCGCTCTAAATCCCAGCATGATGTGTGTTGTGTAACCTCATTGGTGGGGGAGAAAAGGGGAATAAAAAGGCGAGCTCTGGTTTGCACCAGGGTCCCTCGCGCATGCAATCAGAGTCCCCTCATGGGTGCTATTTTGCTCTCACGGACGCTCGCGATTGGTCAGCCGCTGATCAGATGGTACGATTTCCCTCTGTCCCGCACTGGCACCTCGCCACCCCCCCTTACCTCTCCCCCCACCCCACCCCCCTCCAGCTAAAACCCAATCTCCGATAAACTACTAATAGCTAAACCACTTGGACTATAAAACACAACAAATCAAAAAGCAAGGAAAAGCACTGTACCCTCCCAATGAGTTCCTATTTTGTAAACTCAACTTTCCCCGTGACTCTGCCCGGCGGACAAGAGTCTTTCTTGGGACAGATACCGCTATACTCCTCCGGATACACGGATCCTTTAAGACACTACCCCGGCGCTGCCTATGGAGCTTCAACGGTCCAAGACAAAGCTTACCCATCCGCGTATTACCAGCAGGCAAACGGCACTTACAGCCGGCCCAACACCGCCGGTGCTTGCGATTATGCGGCGGCCAGCTTTTACAGGGAAAAGGACCCCGCCTGCGCGCTCACCAGCTTAGAGGAACACTCGCTCGTGCTAAGCCAGGATCACCGCAAGTCGGACTGCACGGGGCAGAATAAAGGCATATTCGCGGACGGTGACGAACAGAAGCCGTCGACTCCGGTCTACCCTTGGATGCAAAGGGTGAACTCGTGCAATGGTAAGTGGGTTTATCATTATAAAACATTTTTTTAACAGTTAGCTGCCGTCTGTTCGCTTGGTCTCCGCTGCTATCACAGTCAGCCTATTGCATGAGATTTCTACTGTACAGAGCCGAGAGACTAAAACAGCGGCGAAATAATGTCGCTCCACCATTTAGCTTCACAGATCCTCAGCCGTAAGCTAGAGGGAGCATAACTCTCAACCAGTAAACTTTGTCTTACTATCCATATTGTGAAGCTTATAGTTCAGAAGCAGTTTTTGGTAGTTTTGAGCCACACACGCATGCGTTCACATTTGAAAATGAAAGTAATCGGAACAATAACCACAAAACAAAACAGAAACAACCACAACAACAATGAAAACAACAGTTCTGCTGTTTCGATAAGACTGGGTCTGTTTATAACAGCGTCCAGCCATCACCACGGACGCCGTTTGGATATTCCCAGTACCCACGCTATATGACCAGGCAAAATGCGCTTAATTGTAATGCGTGTTGACAATAATGTGTGTTTTACATGAAAAATGACAGTGGAACACGCCGAGCACAAAAGCAAAATGAATGAGAGCAATTTATTTCAAGTGGCATGGAATCTCACTTTTTTCCTTCCAAGTACAGTGGGGCTACTGTCCTTGATACATAGCAAAGTTGCCTATAGAATTCATAATAAAAAAGCTCTTAAAGTTTATGATTGTGTATTCGTATTTTAATACACACAGGAACAAAGAGCCTGCAGAAATCATTATTCTATATGAATGTTCGAATATACCACGTTGATTTTTTTTAACGCAAGGGCGCAAAGATACAAATAAGCTTCTTTCATGTTGTGTATCAGAGTACAAGGTAATGTTTTAAAACGGAGCACGTTATGCCTGATTAATTTAAAGATATAGCCCATGAAAAGTTTCATTTCACTTCCGAATCGCTTCTGAACATAAAATAAAGTAGGCTGATGCTGGTTCATTAGGTTAACATGTGTGTTTTGTGAAATGAATTGTACTAATTGCATTACAACGCTGAAATATGAAGCCAGCAATAACAATAAATAATAATAGATGCATTAATACCTGTACATTTGGTTTAGAAACTTGGTAGCATTTGGTTTTTACTCCCGTTGCAGCACATATAGTATCTAAGTTAAGAGATAGGAGTTTGGGGCTACGTTGTGTCACGGAAGCTATTACGGGTTTCCTGACAGAGGCTGACTGTCAGTGCTATAATTGCTGTCGAGACGTTAATGTTTGACTTTCTTTTTCCTTTCTTTTCTGAAAGGAACCTTCGGTAACCCCGGCCGCAGGGGTCGGCAGACGTACACCCGCTACCAGACACTGGAGCTAGAGAAGGAGTTCCACTTTAACAGGTATCTCACCAGGCGGCGCCGAATCGAGATTGCGCACGCACTCTGCCTGACTGAACGCCAGATTAAAATCTGGTTCCAGAACCGCAGAATGAAGTGGAAAAAAGAAAACAAACTTATAAATTCATCGCAGATCAGCGGAGAAGAGGAGGAAAAAAAGAGGACAGAATGACAGAAGAAGCAGAAGAAGAAAAATGAAGCAATGCAGCGACAGCTTGTCATCGTAGAACTGAAAGACGGTTTCTTTTGTCTCGAAACTTGCACCAGTGAAGTTTGTGTTTGGTAAATTCGTCGTAGCATTCCAGAAGTCCATCTAACTTCGCATATTTACTTGTTATTTTTATTTCTCATTCTTGTTTTATATATTTTGTAAATATATCGGGGAGCAGTTACAAGTATTGTTGTGGCGCGTCTCCCCATTTGCTTCTATGACTAAAATGTCAATTTAACGAACCTCTTTGAAATATGTTATATTCGTGTTCATATTTAAGCTATATAAAAATAAAAGGACCTCGTAAGGTGAATTGATGTATTTCCTTCGTATGTTAAATTCCCAGAGACAACTGTGATTTTCTTTTTTGAGGGAGAAAACAAATGATCTGCTGAAAAAAATCAGAACTACCTACACTGGGACAAATGTTTATTTTTATTAATTCTGTACATTGTTGTGTTTGTAGTTTTGTTGTTTCACAGAATGTTTTCTGATGTAGAAGTCATTCAATAAAAACAATGTTTCAACTTACACCCCGATGTCTGATGAAAGTAATGTTTTCTAAGGGGGTTAGGGTATTATTCCCACTACCAGCTGAAGATAACGCACTGTTAATACTGATTTCCATCTGCGTTTCAATTGAGATTTTTTTTGAACAGTGTGTTCACTAAGCAGCTCGAGAAAAATAATAATGTTATGTTTGTGCATATGAACGCATATAGACAGCGCAGACTACAGAGTGCGTCTCATACAAATTAGGCATGGCCATTCAGATTATTTAGGCTAAAACGCTATGAAAAGAGTGAAATCCACTGGGAGCACAGGTGCTTACTTTGGGAAAGATTTGCCTGATGAAAACTCTAATGTTGAGATTTCAGCTGCTCCAGTCTTGTGCCAACTGAACGTGACATCATGCAAGGCATCAGGTACAGAGGCAAACAGCCCGTCATTCAGAGCCATGGTATGCAAGGTTAATTCCTGAGACTGATTACGTCTCAACCAAAAGTCCCAGGCACACAAGTTAACAACCCAAAAGTGGAAGTGACCGCGCGCGACGGGCATTATAAGCATTTACAGCGGCGGAGAATCCTCACCACTGAACTTTCAACAAAGTTCTCTTTGTCTGAGCCGCACGTTGTTCCACTCGTGTGTATAGTCTCCCTACCCCTGGATTATTTCGTGAAACAGGTTTATTTTTACGTGTTACGTAATAACACACAGAAAGAATAGTGTCTATAACCTGCATACTACTCCTTGCTTCTGACATAAAACACTTCGAAAAGAACACCGTACAATGTCCATACGGTCATGAAAGCCTAATGCTCAGTATTACATAATACAAACTGCAAATAGCCAAGGACATTTAATTCTTTTTATCAGATGCATTAACATACTTCGGCGACTTGCTTTTTACGCCTACATCTGCAGCCCCGACCTAAAGAACGGTTGACAATGCCCCGCTATGTCTTTCTTTTCTAAATTAATTTAACTAGTGTACTACCCGTCTTTTCCCAATTACATCTAGGCCAAAATTAATGCTTGCACATACAGTTTAATATTAAGAATAGTCACTTATTTGCGCGTTTGAGCCAACAATCATGCATTTTGGCTCGCAAAAAAATCAATTTACTCTTTTATAAAAATGAACTGGTTTTGATAGTCAGGTGAAGACCGAAGATATTATGCCAAGTAGTCATCCAAATCCGTAATTGTTTGCATGCAGATAGTTTTTATTTTGTCACACGTTTATTTGAACACATCTCAAGTATTATAGTTTTCATTAGAATGGTCATGCATTTTGAGGGAAAACACCCTACTTCTGTATATTTAAGAGGATGTCATATTACATTTCCGTTCTTCTACTTGCTGCCCCTCTTCCCCCTCTTCCTCAGCTAGTCTACTATCAACATTACTGGCTTTCATTTTCATTTGAATTAAATATAGCTGAATTATATTTTGCAAAAAGCAACTACTTCAAGGGCAAATTATCCTCTGAAGGACGACATAAAAATAATATTATTGTTAAAGGGAAGTATGCTTCTTCATTAGGCTAATATTACCGCCTTTTTCGTGGCTTTATGCATCGCTCGGCGAATGGGTCAATAAAAACAATAAATATGTAGATATTGTTATTCTAACAGTCGATAAGGAGGATAATGGGAAGGACAATTAATTTGCATCATCATCTGATGAGAAGCTAAAACCGAAATAAAATGGGAAAAGGTCCTCCTTGGCTGCAATAAACCTTATTCCCAGTAGGTGACGCTCTCAGCCAACACGGAAAGCAACTCTGCTATTAGGAGGCACATACTGACTTCAGCCTAACGACTCTCATCTCGTCATCGTTTGTAACCATAGAGCATGAATTACCTCTTGAAGTCATCAGTGAGAATTTACGACTGGTCAACAAAAGCACGTGATCCCCAAACGCACCCCCACCCCCATATTTGGCCGCATACATAGCAAAAACGAAGTACAGTGCATTGCTATAATTCATTAATACATCATAAATCGTGAAGCACCGCGTTATAACGACCAAGATCTACAAATCAAGCCCACTAAAATACCCTAAATGAGCTCTTACTTTGTAAACTCGTTCTCAGGGCGCTATCCAAATGGCCCCGACTATCAGTTGCTAAATTATGGAACTAGCAGCAGCGCTATGAACGGCTCGTACAGGGATTCCGGCACCATGCATTCGGGTTCTTACAGCTACAACTACAATGGGATGGACCTAAGCGTCAATCGCCCCTCTACCACCGGGCACTTTGGAGCAGTTGGGAATAACTCCCGGGGTTTCCAGGCTCCAGCCCGGGAGACGCGTTTCAGACAGCCGTCTAGTTGCTCGCTGGCGTCTCCGGAGTCCCTGCCTTGCTCCAACAGCGAGACTCTGGGACCCAAAAGCTCCTCGCCCCCTTCCGACCAGAGCGCTACCACCACGAGCAGTAGCCTCACCAACACCAACAGCACACATTTCACAGAATTAGACGAGACCAGCGCCTCTTCCGAGACCGAGGACGGGAACCTCCGAGTGAGCAACCCCGCGCCCCGGACGCAGCAGCAACAGCAGCAAGAGTCGACGGCAACCTCCACCACTACAGCATCAACCGAAGGGCAGGCGCCACAAATATTCCCCTGGATGCGGAAACTACATATTAGCCATGGTACATACGTGTTGTATGTTTTATTTTATAAAAATGAAACAGGCTGTAGCTTGTTTTCTGCTTTACCCAGAGGTTGCTCTGTTGTTTAGCCTTTCGACTGTGGGCTATGCCACGAAAGCGCCATAAATCTATCGAGAGCGCAGCCAGCAGGGAACGGGAAACAGAGGAAGAGAACAAAACGGGGAGGAACGGGGAAGTTTGTATTCCTGCGAAAACTTAGCTTTAGCCTATGAATGGGATAATGCTGAAAGCAGCATTTACGCAGTAAAATGAAATAAATCCGGGAGGGGTTACGAGGAAAGAAAACAGAAAAGTTATATTCTGGGGGGTGTAGATTAGGAAAATAAGACAAGAGCACGGCAGAACATTTAAACTCTGGGTTGTAAGTACGGGGGACAGGGGTGGAGTGGGTGGGGGTGGCTTTATAAAGTTGAAATATTAAAAGATGGAAAAAATGCGGGTTGAATCTGTGTCCTGTAAGGTTTGACAAGTTGTTGACACACATTAAAGACGAGTCGCGACATGAATAAATGTATGTAAATGATGTGCATGACAAAGTGGTTCATATTTTCCGTTTTATTATGCAGCAGAGGTCCTCTCGAGCTAACGCTTATTCCAACATTTTGTCCATATTATATAGATATGACTGGACCAGACGGGAAACGAGCCAGAACCGCATACACCCGCTACCAGACGCTAGAGCTGGAAAAAGAATTCCATTTCAATAGGTATCTAACCCGGAGGAGGAGAATAGAGATAGCCCACGCGCTGTGTCTCTCGGAACGGCAAATTAAGATCTGGTTCCAGAACCGCAGGATGAAATGGAAGAAGGACAATAAACTGAAAAGTATGAGTCTCGCGACTGCAGGTAGCGCTTTCCAGCCATAACACTCTCTCGTGTTATAAAATATGCGGAATAAAAAAAGAGAGAGAATGAATTAAGAAGTAGGACAAGATGACATTATTCCTAAAGTACTGTACAGTGCGGCACCTTTCGGCATGTTGATGTTTTAGACAACTTACAATATTACTGTGGTACTGATAATACAAACTTGTGTTGAGCTGTTGTTTTATTAATACTGTAGTAATTATTATTTGAGGAAAAAAAACTATCCAGTGTCCGTTGTTGTTGTTATAAATATCGTTTAGGTGTCAAGTGCTATGTTGATGCTTTCCAGACAGTTAGCATGTGAGCTCTTAAATGTCATAACTTATTTACAATCTGTAACAAGTGTGTAGATTTGAGTTTAAAACACAGAGGCTCCTCTGCCAAAATAACAAAAAAAAAAAAACAAAAAAAAGTGAGAAATTTAAATAAGATACACAGGCTGCTATTATCGACCCCAGAGTCTCTGTGTCCCCCATCCTTACTCAAATCTTATGCGATACTTATTTGGGTTGTTCCTTTAGTTTGTCCTGTGTTCAGTTCCTTTATTTATTTTATTATACATATTTTTTAAATGATAGCCGAAAATAAATCAAGATTAGATTATCCTGTCTCCATTCACACGTGTGTATAATTATTTTCCAAACTGTAACTGTATATTCGTTCTTAGAAAGGATGTATATATTTGACATTTTTAATGTGACTAATAGGCTATTTGTAGTAGGCAGAGTTAGTGACATGCGCTCTGTGAAAAAAGCAATTGTCATGTCCAACTGCCTGTAAGCATTTCGCCAATAAGCTTTTTGTATTTGTTTGTAGCTTAACTTGGAGTAAAAAAAATAAATAAAGTTTCTCTAAATCAGACCAAATGTTTCAAGCACGCTGGTTGTATTTGAGACGCCAATTCATGAAAAATCATTGCCTCTTTCAGGAGTTAACCGCACCAAAATGCCAGCCACGTTACCGTCTAATATAAATGGCAATATGCAATCGATCATTTTTATTTTCAAAAATTAACCAGAAATCAAAGATAGCAAAACGTTTCAACTACTAAGCTATGCGTTTTGTTAACCCACCAAATTTGTCAGCTTTACCGACAACTTGGAAAAATATTTTTAATGGCATCTACTATGCCCAATATAATTTCGAATGTTGGCCAACTACTGCATTATTAAGTAAAGTTCCGTCATATGATGTAATCCTCGTACATACCCAATGGCGTACCTTGCCAGCCTACAACGTCAAGTTAGAAGACGCACTCCTATCCCAGTTTAGTTAACCAATTCTCTTATATCTAAAACAAACTATAATGGTTCAGTTTTGTTACTGATTTTACAGATAGGAAACACAACCCCTCCCGCACTATCTAGCAGGCTTCCCGTTCAACAAACAAACACTGAACTTTTAAACTCACCGTTAAATCCACGTCGTTATGCTACTTCTGACGCTACTTTTGAGAGATGAGAAGAGTTCCGGCCAATAAGCCTTCTGCCTTGCCTTGCCAGGCGGCCTACGTTTGTAAATTTAGCTTTACCCACTGCCAAACTACACCAAAAGTAGCTATGACATTTACATGTCAAATGTATGAGGGTTTTATCTTGAAGTTAGATCGTAAAAATCTCCCAGGCCATAGACAGATAGCCCTTACTGGTTCTCAAAAGTCACGTGGGGTCCATAAAGTTAGTTTTATGGTTTTGGGGAGTTGACAATGTACTATATATTTCACATTCTAGAATACAAGTGACGGTTTAACTGCTTCGAAGGGATTCTAAAGGGTCAGTAACGAGAGAGAACACTGCTAAGCCAGTTCTGAACCGTTGCCTCGATGCCTGGCTACGTCTACTCTCTGGGTCTGACAATGCGGGTTTTCAGAGCCGGAAAAGCAGGCGCGAGACTGGATCAGCACTCAGTAAGTGGGCTACGTTTGTTACATTCTGTACGCAGTGTGGTAACTAACTCGTGCGAGTTACTGAGGGATGGAGTGAAGATGGGTCCTATTTAATTAATTTGGAATCTCCTACCGTCCAGTAGTTTTATTGTGGTGGTGAGCCCTTCGACTTAAGTTCATTTAAGGATTTCAATTATGTATCGCGTATGCGAAGGCCGCGCGAGGATTCCATGTGAAGTCTGTGTGAACGGCGTGCTTGTTGTGTTATACGTGTGCATGTACAAAACATAACCTATTCTTCTTTGTGAAAACATAAAAATGAGCATATTTAATATATAGGCTATGTGCCTTTGTTTTTTCTGGTCTTTGTAATCAGTGTATTCATATCTGATTGTGTGCTGTTACAAACAGATGTACATGTAATGTACTGTAACTTGCAATTTGGATAATAGTGGATAAATGTATTGAAATTGTATTAAACAATAAGTGAAATATCCAAATCTACGGGCTCTTAACAGCGATCTTTAGTTTTAGAGCACCTGGCTTCGCAAAAACGACAACCCAAATGCACAGGCTATGACGCGGACAACACAAACTAGAAGCTACTTTACATCGCTAGTCTCATTTCGCCTTGCCTCTCCACAGCAATCTATTGCCTCCTAAAGATTTGTGAGCAATTCGCTCATTATGAATATGCAAACTGCATTTCAGTTGGCTTTCCTGGAGATAAACCGCCTGCTTTCTATAACATTGAAATGTCATGTTTGTATTTACATGTGATGGGCCTATTTTGAAACGGCACAACATGATACAGGACTGCGAAAATGAAGTGAAACATACAGAACTGATTTAAAAATCTTCACAATAAGGGCACTTGAACCTATAATTTTACCCAGAAAATATTTATGGGGGGCAAAATAAGGACACTCGCGCATGCGCGCACAAAACGCACGCACACAGACACAGACGGACAAACAGACAGACGAAAGCGCGCGCACACTCTCTCTCTCTCTCACACACACACACAACAACAGTCATGCAAGTGTGTTACCTCAAATACATTCGCTGCTTTTCCCTTTATTTTATATATTGACTAATCTCCTTCCGAGCGCACACGTTAAGTTGAAATAACATCCTTCATATTGAACTTTTGAAAATGTTATCACCCTGGTCATTGAACGTAGAACACGGGACCGATGAGAGGGCATTCACATAGGAGTAGATGCATTTATAGTTGTACTGATTTATTTTAAAGGGGGTTTCAACATAATAACGGCGCATATGTTTAGAATCTACTTCTCCTAACAAAAGCCCTTATTAGGGGTTTTCAAAGAAAAAGTTTTTTCAAATGCGTTATGATATCGGAAATAGGCCTCTACCTGAATGGATAACAACAATAAGAGCAGAATAGCGGGGTTAGGCTCACAACCAAAGAGGCCAAAGAGGTGGTATTCCTATCAACAGATCTGCTGTGAAATAATATATTTAAAACTGCCGCAGTGGAACATTACTCTTTGTTTTTAAGATAAAAATATCAAGATATTAGGCCTCAAATAATCTGCTAAGATATGTCATTAAATTAACTGTTCATTATTCGGGTAATGCTTTAAAATACATAACATTATTAATATTATTCGTGGGATGCTTTTTAGACTACTTTTCGCTCATTGTATCCACATTGCTACATATTCAACAATAATTATACCTTTGAAAATAGAGCTTATAAAAATGCAAATATACTACGTGACTTTAAAAAAAAAGTTTGTTCAGTTATTTTATATATATATATATATATATATATATATATATATATATATACATATCGGTTACTGATAACACATCGAAGAACTGACTGTTTATGTTTTATTTTTTATTTTATTTCTGTTCAAGTTTATTTCGTTTTTCGTTCATGCAAGCGTATGTCCAGAGACAGTATGCGAGTAATTACGCAGCAATCTTAACTTTCTGGCCGGAAAAGATAGGCTCCCTGTATTCTCAGGCTCAGTAGGCCTACTGCCTGCATAATGCCGGTGCTGCATATACACATGGTACGCAAACTGTGATTTTTTAAAAGAAAACCCAACTTTAATAAAGGCTAATATTCCTACAAACAATTTTCTGCAGTACCATCGCCAAAACCACGATCTTCTCTAATCAAATTTCTTAATATGGAGAAATACATATTTCTACTATTCGTAGGCGTAAGGGTTAATATGTATTTAAGTTGACGTTTTTCCCCTCGCTTGTCTAATATAAAAAGGAAGTCCCCGGGAGTAAACAGGAAGCTCTGACTGTGAAGCCGAGGGAGGACATCCATTACATTTTTCATCGGCTTCCTTTCTTTAAGATACAGTGTGGCCCCCGCGCTTAACTTCTACAAGACGCATCTTTTCCTCTTAAAACTTTCCTCCTCCGTCTTCCACTTCATAGTTTTCTTCGGTTGATATTCGGATGGAACCACAGCCATCCAGAGAACTCTCTCTTTTACAACAAGTTAAACAACAGAAGAAAACATTCGCATGAATATAAGTTTTACATGTGTACAGGTGAGTTAATAAGCGAGTTCAAGCTCTTAACAAAAGGTGCCTGTGAGTGCACTGTTTGAGGTGTGGTCCTGTCGGCCACATTGGTAGGCTCAAATGACAAATCTGTAACTAAAAGAATTGGAAACACAGAACACCAAGGAACATGGAGCATCAAGTTTATATTTATGCACATATTATTATTATTATTATTATTATTATTATTATTATTATTAACAATAATACACATATTGCGTTGTTTAAAAGCTAAACTGAGGTACAGGGAACAATGTGGCAAATATCTCTAACCACTGTTCTTCCGTGTTCAAAAGTCTCCGATCGCTTGGCAATCGCATGCTGTTATCAGATCTTAAAAAATAATTTAGGCTCATTAAAAAGAAACATAGGCTCTAAAGATGTGAACGCAACGATTCTGAAGGATTAAATAGCCATTTAAACAGTGGGCTATAATATGTTTTGCATATTGTTTGGGGTAATCTGTGAGCAGCTCTCATCAATAATTCATGAGGTAAGGATCATCCAGAGGTCAGCAGACGAGAGCTGCGCAGGTTCTCGACCGAGGCACAGTTTAACACACAACCGTGCCGTCCGGCCAATACTTACAGACCAGGAACAAAAGGAAACAATCAGTACAAAATAAATAAGGAAATAAATAATTAAATAGATAAATAACCGTTCATGTTCGCCTTTTCCATTTCCAAATTCTGTACGAGCGTAATTTTAAAAATATAACAAAAACGACCTATAACAACAATAACAACAATAATAATAATAATAATAATAAATAACAATGAGAAACCATCATTTTCAATACTTTACATGATTTGAGCTCTTGGCGTGCCTCGGTAGTTATCTCTGACATTGGGAATGAAGCCTATTCATTGTAAAGTAAAGTGACGATATAATTATGATACTCGTATTATGTGTTCAGATAAGACGGTCAACGCCGAGCTGATAAGATCCCACTTTGGGTAAGCAATATTCCACTATATGATTATTTGCGCAAATATTTGAGATTCCATTCTTGCCTATAGCCTGCTGCTGAGCAGCATAAAAAAAAACATACGAAAATCGTACATAAAAGACTAAAATGGTTGGAAATTTGGTTAAAGTTATTATGGATCTCTTAGCTTACCTAAAAATAAGTTAAGAGAATCAATATTTACATAGTCTAAGAATATAATTGGCAGCAGTAGCCAAGGCTTTTGAAGCAATAGCAGCAGCAGTACAGTATCCTTCTATGACTGCTCCAGCTACTATCACTGCTGCTACTACTACTACTACTACTACTACTAATAATAATAATAATAATAATAATATCAGCATTGAAATATTGATCCTTGAATAGCATTGAATATGACTGATTAATCATAACACTGTTACATATATATATATATATACATATATATATATATATATATATATATATACATATATATATATATACATATATATATATATATATATACACACACACACACACACAAGACGATGCCATCTTTAGGCAGAGTGAATGCTTTAAAGATTTTCACATTCGATATGGTGGCTCAGTTTGTTTTCATTTCTGGGGAAATATGCCAGATATCCGCGAGGTGCAACGCTTCGCTATCGCCAGCAGAGCCCGCCTTAGACCAAGTTCACAGCCACGGAATGAGCATTGCACGCGCTCGGCTCAACACTCACTTACGGAACATATCACAGGCATTTTGAAATAAAACCAAAACCTCCGTTTAACTTCATTTTAAACGCAATGTTTTACGGTGTACTAAAATGTCGGAACGTTAAAACCCTAGCCATAAGTTGAATGCATATATCCATAGTCTCTTAAATAGCAATCCCTTGAATATATTTGAAAATTCTCGTCCACTTCCTTTCATTGTGAATATGACACACACACACAATAAAAAACAAGAAAAAGTAACCCCCAAAAAAAATAAAATGATGAGAGGTGGTCCCACCCTCTGTTGTGAGATAGTGAAGGTGAATTTAGTCTTGTTGGTCTTATTGTAGCTGTAGGGGTCAAAAAGTTGAGGGTCAAAAGTTTACGTCGTGCGTGATTCGGCTGTCGGCTCCTTCTAGACCAATTGCTGTATGTCAGATGCAAAGAATGAGATAGGGGAAGAGGAAAAGAAAGGGGGCGAAGGGCCACAGCTTCCCTTATGATGAGAGAAATGACAGGGAGGCAGGGAGGAGGCACCCGGTTGACCTTCACGGTGTACCAAACGGCCCCGCACGAGAGAGAAAAATTGACAGAAAGTGCACGAGATGCTCCCAGGGAAGACATTAAGGCGCGCTCCGTACGCAGTGCGGCTGGCTGCTCCTAATAACGTTTCCCACGACTGGAGAGAGGGCATGTGCAGCGCTCTGTGCGACTGAATTGGTAAATTTTTTTTATTAAGTAGACTTTGGTTTTAAAGTGATCAAATGACACTGCTGGGTGCCTAAACATAATGAGAGGAACAGGATGTGCCGTTGACGTAAAACCAGAGAGCAAGAGAAAGAGAGATTCTTTTTCGAAATATTGTCAGTAAAAAGGAATATGGACACCTTACACTGCGCAAATCATTCCTATGTATTCATTAGTTAATAATTAACCGGAAACATGCTTTCTTCCCAAGTCAGTCGTATTTAGCTAAACACTGCACATTAAAATAATATTTAAAACAACAAACTTTTCTTTAATATCGTTAATACATGTATTTGACAATGAAATTGAAACAGATTTCACACTACAGCTTTAGCGCAGTGTAACAATATGAACCGACCTCCAGGGTTTTTTTCCATGCGTAGCCTACCATTCATCGAAAACCATCATTCATCTAAACCAACTGTTTTATCGTGAAACATACCTTTAACCGTAAACTGATATAAATAACGATTTACGGAGGGACAATTTCCCCATTCAGTTCTGGATTCTGCTTTATGTCCTCGGTCTAACAATAATAATAGTAATATATCTAATAGTGCCATCAGCAGTAGCAGTAGAACTCTACTACTGGTTGATATATGACGGGCAATAATAAGAATTATATCAAACCCAAGAGTATGAACAAGAGTAGGATTTCAATGCAATCTTTTTCAGGGGATTTTTCCTTTGACATATTTATTTAAAATGTTTCAATCGTCATTATTGATATATTCATTCATTTAAACATTTTTTAAAGAAATCTGAAAATGTTTTTTTTCCAAACAATCAGCAAAGCAGGAATACGGCATTATTGTATTGTTATCACAAAACATCCAGCCCGGATGCGATGGCTTAGCAAACGGTTTGACATCACCTATTTATATTCCCGAGTAGTTTCATGATCTGTTTGAAAATATTTAGACTGAAAATTTGTAGGCCTATTACAAACAAATAAAATAAAATTAAGATGTAATAAAAATAAGATTCCCTAAAGATAAGTGACGAATATAGGTATGGAGACCATCTACTGAGTACTGAGTTTTACTATTAAAGACGCAAATTATTTTACTGGCACAGTTACCACGTCATATTGTTTATTCTCACACGTTTAAAACGTGGTGGATAAAATGTTTTTTTATTTTTTAAAACTGTACAAGGAAGAAACAAAAACATGCGTATTTTACCTCTAACAGTATCTTCGATGTGAACAGAATTTGGAATCAGTGAATTCCAAAGTAAATTATTTAGAAATAACAAAATAAATCTTCTACAAATGGATTCAAGAAATAAAGTAATTTTTTTTTTACCGAAGCTCTCTATATGTACATATTCTTACATTGATCGTATCCCAATTTGAATGAGTCCACTTATTCCATAAGTACAAAAAACACAGTTTTGACTAGACAGAACGACAGAAAGAGGTTCATAATTCAAACACATAACTTCGTTATCATTCCAAAGGATAACGTTATTATGTTAGTGCACAGATTCCAAATGACTCTGGATACTAAAATAACGTACATAAATGGGAAGCTATTGTATTGGAAAACACGTCCCATTTGGAGTTCATCCTCAGGTCACTGAATTAATTTTGATTCCATAGTAACCTTCACCGTTGCCTGGCAAAGAGAATCACCATGAATTTTAATAACTGTAGCATGCTATGATTTGAAATCGATTCGAACTCAATCATTTATTTTTCGTGCACAAGTTAGGCAAAAAGAAAAAAAGATAAAAATTATGTTTTTATTTAAATTAGTTTTTAACATGTGTAAGGTATAACATATTTGCGTTGGTTAAAAAGACTTAAGAACTACCATAGCCATAGCTCTGACAAGCCCACAAACATTGAGGACAGGATTTTAATTACCTCTAAGAAAGGATCTGAGCATCGGATAGGCTATGGAACAGTAGCTACGTTTTCCCCCGGTTGTTTCAAGTAGCCTATATTCATATTGCACGTGTACATTCCGCATTAATAACGAAACATGTTGGACACATTACACCTTTGTTGAACGGTGTATTAATAGTAAATCTACGCATAAGTTATCTTCTGGGGGGCCCCAGTCCTACACTGTTCATGTTTAGGACACAGAATAACACGACCTACTGCATTTTAGCTATCCCGCTATTCGGATAAAAGAAATATGAACGCAACAAAGAACACGAAGGAATACGCGCGAGCTGTTTTTCAGGCTCGAGCAGCTGAATGACCCTCCCCCACTCTCTGCCATTTTTCTTCAAAGTAATGACCTGGGCACAATTCAATATGACCAAGCAAGCTATGCATGCATTACTAAAGTGGCAAGAGAGAGAGACCCGGAGAAGGGGTGAAACACAGGTCACCGCGTCTAACAAATATTAAAATCTGCCGGCGCTTCACGACACGCCTAGCTGTTTAACAAAGACTTCCAAAGTATTAGATTAATACGAAAACTTGAGACTTCACAACATAATGCTTTAGAGCACCTGACGGTTTGTCACATCGGGAACGGTCGCGGCGTATTGTGATTTTTGATCTATTGGGAAGACCGTTGCATAGCGAGGAAGACGGCGCTTCTGTTTTCGGTGGAAAGATCAAGGCAACAGCACAGAGAAATCATTCGGTGGACTGAAGCTGCTCCGCGCTTTGTATTTTTCCCCGACTGTAGTGTAAAATTGTGATATTGTGGTTACATATTAGTATGCGCGTGGGGCGGTTTAATTCACATCTTCGCTGAAGAATTGCGAGCAGAACTGGCATTAACCGCGCGGAGAGGGAGCGCGATGTGCTAAGGTATCACTGGGAGGTCAAAACCTGTGGCGCAAGAGAAAAGAGAGGGGCCAAAATCACGATGCGGGAAAAAATGATTGGAAACGACAGTGACAGGAATGGGAGCACGTATCGCGCGCGAGAGGAGGACAGGGGGGGAATGGCACGAGCTGAAAACTGTGCGAAGATGAGCGAAGTAAGTAGAAATTTGGTGCTTCATTTACATATTGCACGGGTCTACAGCAGGTGCTTGCCTAGACAGACCACGTGCTGAACACTGCAGCAGACCCCCCCCCCCCCCCCCCCCCCCCCCCAAAAAAAACCCCTCCCGACTCATCAACTAGTTAAGCGATTATGTTAAATGTATTGCTGCTGTACAAGTAATCAAATGCATCTCCATGCGATATTTATGCTTTTAGTCCGAAACCTTTGCAGGTATCGGTCTTGTCCCTTATTTTGAATGGCTATCGTTGCATACGTTAATTTTTAATTGACATATAATAGCATACTAGGTCTTGCTGCAATTTGGAAGAGATGGTTTGGGAACGAAGGCAAGGTCGGGAAACTCCCGGGGACGAAAGGGTTAGGAAGTGTGTGTTCGAATGCTGGGCTACTTCACGGCTAGGAACCCATGCTATTGCCTGATTGTTTAAACGAGTACGGCCTAATTAGAATAAAGGTTTCAGTGACTCCATAAACACTCTTCCAAGAAAAGACACAACTCATTATAACTCATTGATTAACACAAGATAGCTTACATATTGGGAAATGCTGATCAACGACATGAGCGCAGAGAATAGAGTAATACAAATTCCAACGGGTAAATGTAAGCAGGTTGTGAAGTTTCGCCGTGGCACAGACCAGGCCAGAGTTTAGCGCAGACGCTAGGGGTGCTGATGATTTTCATAATGTTCTCTTCCTTTTTATTTTTTTCCCCCTGCGAATTGTAAAACATACAACAAAAAACTCTTTTGTATAAACCCATTTGATACGATTTATTTCATTTTTTGTTTTCGTATATTTCACTTTATTATTATTGCTTTTTGACAGGTATTATTTCCCAAGAAATACGCGGAGAACCTCCGTTAAATAGTGTCTTTTAAATAGTGCAACACTTGGAAATTTTCTAAGCGTAATAGGCCTAATATTATTATTATTAACTGCAACATTAGTGTTTTATAAATTATGACAAAAAATATGAAACGAATATTGGCCCAATTTACTTCAACACTAAACGCTATTGCGTAGGGGTCATGGATGTAAGGCCGGAACACAGGACATAGGCCTATGCACGTTAAATGCAAACGCCGGGTATAAATCACAAAACAGTCCACGAGTTCCGATTGTGTTTAGTATTGAAATATCCGAAAATTTATTAAGATTAAAATATTTCACTGAAAGACTGAGATAAAGGTCAAACCACTATAAACATTATGAAAAGCACTCCATTATAAGAATGTAATCTAAATATTTATTTTAAAATTAAAATTCTTATCTATACAAGAATGATTACATTTTTCCCCACATAATTTATAAATCAGATATGAAAGATAATATTTCATTAGCTAACGTTTTTTGTTTTATTTCCCTTACACTTTCGCTAATTATAGTATCATAATTATTTATAGCCTATTACTGATACTTGAACTAAATATATAGAAGCCGCCTTATACATTTGTTTTCTTTCGTAAAAATATTTTTTTTACACGGCCAAAGAAAGGCTCAGCCTACCTTGTTTGACACCGTATACTGGTAAGGGTGAAATGTTAAAAGTCTGTCCGTCCATGAGTTCGGAGACCCAGCCCTGGAAATAACGAAGACTACATTTAAATTGCACCGCTATGCTGGGTGTTTGCCTTAAGTTTGCTTGAGAACTTGTGAGAAAAGTCGTAAACAGTGTCCCTGTGTTTTGAGGACGGGATGAATTTGTGCATATTTTATTGTTTTATACCCCTATCTCCGGATACCGAGTGTTTGTTTGGAGTGGCAAACGATCTGTAAACAAGAAACTACCTGTCATAAAAACCATGTGTTTTATTTCACTCTCAGTTCAAACCTCTCTATTCGTCCCAGTCCGTTGTATACTGATTTTGCACTTTCTTTTAACTCGGCAGAGAAAGAAATCAGGGTCCATTTTATCTGAGACCATAGTCTACCAAGCCTGGCTCATGTTAAAATACTGGATTGGTTATATAACCATGTATTTTCCGTGTGTTGAAATGACGAAGTAGGATTCTGAACGAGAACTGTGGCTTTGGAAACTGGTACGGCTTTCATTGGCTTCTATTTTGCAGGTCCACGTTTAAAACATGAACGAAATAGACAATGTTACACGTTTAACTGGTGTGATATCACGGACGGAATAAAATTTAGATTCGTCCAATTAATTTTTAGAAAATCGGTTTTAATTTTTAAAAGTAGTATCAGGCTACGAGTGCAACTAAGATGTATGCCTATACGAAGAATTTGATAGACGCACTGTCGCACAACGAAGGTGAACGCTGTTCGTCAGATGCCAAGAATACCTGTCATCTATATATACCCTGTAGATCCGAATTTGTGTGACACTCGGTCACAAATTCGTATCTAGGGGAGTATGTAGTTGATACATACCCTACGACAACATGGAACATCCAGGATACACCGTCATATTTTAATGTGTATTTTATTGTATTAATGACTTTTGTTTTTGCGTATAAATGACTTCAGGTCTACTAGCGAGAACTTCTGTTCTGATATGAAAGTTTGCCTTTAGAAATGTGAAGCGACAGGTCATATTTCATAAATGTTCATGTCTGCACAGGCATTTTTCAACATAAATATAGAAAACTCTGATTTCTATATTGTATATTAATATTTACATGTATAGACATGCGGTTTGCAGTCGAAAGTTCACACGTATCATATAAAGATTTTAATGTAGGCCTAAGCGATATTCTGGTATTTGCTATCATGCTGATGTTGTGTGAATGTTACAAACCATGCATATGATGCATGGGAGATTTTTGATTTAGATTTTATTTTTTTACATTTTATTTACTTATTTTGGAATGTGTGGTTAAAGCAGTCTTTGGGAGGGCTTGGCAAAATCGTTGCTGTAATGCAACGGTGATTTAGGAGGCTTGGCAACCAGAATTACCGATGAATTTTCTATCGATCCTAACAAGCTGAGATTCATCTCTGACAGGGGTTGGGCCACACACGGCTTAAGCCATTCTCTCAGTGCAGTTAATGCGTTTAAATTATTTTCAGCAGCGTAAGATGAATTTATTTAAGTTAGAATTTCGACATGGATGCACGGTTAGCAACGCTCCTTTTTATAATTTCTTTAAAAGGATCAGAAAAGAGGGAAGGGGGGAGAAGTCATCTGAGCGACCCGCACACCGCCTGATCAAATAACGGCTACGGCTAATTATTAGGCTGTTTGGTGTTATTAAGATTATTTTGCCCTGATACAATACACGTGCTAGTGGGATAAAAGTTCGCAATATCTTAACACAACAAACTGCACAGATTGTGTTGAGGGGGTGCTACGCCTACCACCATTTCCTTATCCGGGAAACGCAGGGAGCCACACCATTGGCTCCCAGTGTCACATGGATTCTTAACTTTGTTCACTTGACAGAAAGTAGGAGGGTTTTATGAAACAGGAAAACGGGTAAAGGGATAGCAATAAATTTTAGTATATTTTGTGTGCAATTCAAAGAAATTAATGGCCATGAGTTCCTTTTTGATCAACTCCAACTATGTGGATCCGAAGTTTCCTCCCTGCGAGGAATATTCGCAGAATGACTACCTACCCAGCCACTCTCCGGACTACTACAGTGCTCAAAGGAGAGAGACTGCGTTCCAGGATGAACCGATGTACCACCAGCGGTCGGGCTGCGCCGATCCGCCGTTCACGCCGTGCCAGGGTCCCGGGCACCCCACGGCAGTGATGTCTCCAAGAGCTCATGTCCTCCCCCAAACTGGGCTTTCAAATCCGCTCCCTGAGACAAACAGCCATCACTGCCACTCCGCCACCCCAAGCCCTCCACCCTCCGTCAACCAAAGCAACTCTTCGTCTAGTTCGTGCAAAGATCCAGTGGTCTATCCTTGGATGAAAAAAGTACATGTAAACATCGGTAAGTGCTGCTAACTTCAACCACTCGTGGTCTTACGTGCGTTGATCTCACCCCGGGTGGGAAGCCGAATGTCCGGCGTTACGTGTATTGCTCCTCTTGTAAGTGAGCTCTTGGCGGAGATTTACGATCGGCTTTTCGCAGGGTAGTATAATTACACCCTCCATAAATTTTTATTGCACTTCTTGGCGAAGTACCTTTGAAGTCTATGCAACCTTCCTCTTCTAATTTCTTGTAAGGAAGGATTTTTATGACCGGCAAACCACGAGTTAAGTTTTATGTGTTTTTAATATGTATTTAAGTGGTTGGACGCATAAATGTGTACCCTCTCTCAATTTTCAGTTGTTCTGGGGAAAGTTTATGGAAGTTAAAACAACAATGTTCATGTCACAAAACACTAATGTCAATACTACGGAATGGGTCTGTTCGTAAACCATATCATTGGTATGCTAGTGTTTGTTGTTGAAAATCGTATTTAGCACAAAAACTATGCTACGGCAGGCGCTGCTCACCGATTACCACAAAGCCCAAAGTGCCTATTTGCAGCCAATTCTGAATGTCTTGTTTTAAGGTGAATTCGAAAGAAATACGGGATATCATTTTATTGTTGAACAATTTCACGCATGCCCATTCGGTGTCTCCACAGTGTGCTTTACCAGTGAATACAACATGAACCGCAAAAATATACGTCTTTATTTTATTTTGGGAGATTCGTAATCTAACACAAATATTTAGGTCACATTAAGAATTTTATTATAAATATGCAGTCTGTCGACTTCATCGGTTTAGTGAGTGTTTTGATGTCTTGTCCACAGTGAATCCCAATTACACTGGGGGGGAGCCCAAACGGTCGCGGACAGCCTACACGAGACAGCAGGTCCTGGAGCTGGAGAAAGAATTTCACTACAACCGCTATCTGACCCGCAGACGGCGCGTGGAGATCGCCCACACCCTCTGTCTCTCCGAACGGCAAATCAAAATTTGGTTTCAGAACCGACGAATGAAATGGAAAAAAGACCACAAGTTGCCCAACACCAAAATAAGGTCCACCAACTCCTCCAGCTCAAACACGAGGGATAGCCAGACACATGGAAACTCTCAGAGCCGAACCAGTGGACCTCCGTCAAGCCTATAGCTCCCCGATACCTCCAAACTCTCTGAAGGGGTGCTGATACAGGCTACACGCTGAGCGAAAAACACTATTTATGAAAGGAATGGGGTGAAGACTTTACTGAGACACAGAAATGTGCTTTGATGCGCCCACCCCATACACTTTTTCGGCACTCCTATCCTCTGTTCTCTCCATCTATTAAAACAGAAAGCAGCCGATAGTAGTTTTCAGACCTGGTGAAGCTGGACCCGTACTTCATCTGTAATCATGAAAACCCGAGACTCATCTATCATGTTTACTCTACGGTACAAAGGATGGACCGCGGGCCTGCAGTGTTGTGCTTAATAAATGAATCCTGCTTGCGTTAAGAGCAGTTGTTTAGAATCAGTTTCCACCACAAATTAAAATAGCCGAAATCTAAATATTATTTATGATTTTTTAGGACGTTTCTGGTGCCGTGCTTTAGTCTCGTTCGCTTACGTATGACAGGCAGTTCTTGTCAATTTTAGTTCATTCCTGATGCGACTTCTCCACCGTTATGCGTTTGCAGAACTGAGCGTTGTTCAACTGAAGGATACTGCAATAAAAAAACGAGATGTGCAAAATGAAACGAACCTAAACATAAACGAAGCCAAATGCTGCACATAGATATGTATTTTCAATATTGCAGTAAATTACTTCAATATTACAATTACCTCGATTGTGATTATGTTATAGGTATGTTTTGCTTTGCATTTTGAAGCATCACTTCACATTTCAATCGATTGTCCTGGGAAGTACTCGGGATTAGACTCGTGTTTGTTCATTCCTTGTAAATTAAATATAATTCAAGTAAATGTGCGCCCAGATCTATAAACTCCAAAGCCGCGTAGCCTATATTGCATGGCTTAAGCAAAATGAATAGGCCTATTTTCTCTCCTGTCTATCCCGTACAGTTGCAGCAGAAAACACGCGCGTTTTCTCCTCCAATTGTTTTAATTTGGGGGAGTTATTTTGTCGTTTATATTCCAAAGGAGAGTTATGCCACAGCAGCTCATATTAAGAAATGTTATTTTCTTCCCTTAATAAAGTGGCTCTTTTCACCTTGTTCCTCGTGCATTTACCTTAATATTTGTAAATAGAGACAGAAAAAATAAATAAAAAAAACAGTTTCTCCCTCCGCGTGTCCTGTCCTTCTGTCCCTGTCTATAGTATCTTTATTTCAAGCTGACGTTGTAATATGCTACATTATGGCTATGTTATATTGATGGCTAGTTAACATGCCATTTTAAGTGTAAAGTTGTGTTAAAAAGTGCTCTGTTTCTGCATAATGATTTCTATTCCGTATCATCCAGTCACGATTGTTTAAATGGACGTACAGTCTCTTAAAAACCACACTGCTTTGTCCGATTCTACTCCTCATTTATTTAAAATTGCTTTATCTGAAGGTTTGGAGATGGTGAGAGGCCAATGTAATCGAGGACACCCAATTTGAAAAGTTTAACCGTGTGCTGGCTCAAAAGCATTAAATGTGTTTAAGTTATGTTTCTGCACAGCTGTTTCTCCGCGTTTTGCAGCTCCAGTGTGTATTTTTATGCTACAAAGGAGCGGGCCGGAGCCATAGCTCAAACCCTGACAACTAAATAGATAATCAAGAAGACAAATGGCTTCTTTTGTGAGGCGCAGCTCATATATTAATTTTCATTTGCTTTCTTAGATCTAGTATCGAAAATGTTGGGAGAAAATAACATTCCGTGTGCTGTGTAGAACTTTAAGCAGAAGTATGGAATCAAATTGGTTTGAAAGAATTCCATGGCGCTGAAAAGATGGTCTATTACAAGCGGGTCGGTGATATCACACCAGGCCGCTCGCGACACCATACCTCGCTATCCATTTCGGCCTATCTGCCTCTCCCTATTGAAAAGGAATGTAATGTATTCCAACAGCATAAAAGATGAACCTTCATTGCGCCGTAATTAATATATTCCTTTTCTTTAAATGCTGTTGGGTAAATGGGGTGTGCGTTTTTCACAATACCACGAAACACTGAGAAGTAAAACAGATTTCACAGTATTAGAAATTGATAACATTGGAAAATTTAATTTGTTCATCTTCTGCACACTTTTTAGTCTTTTCTGGTAATGATTCAACGCGTACATGCCATTTTAAGTATACGTGTCATTTTATATTTTATATTTAGGGAAATAATTTTTAAATTTGGATTCGTCGGTATTTGTCACAAGAAAAAGGGTCCAAACCATAACGCATTTGAATTTGTTTGTGGTACAACATACAATAAACACCCATGATTTCTGGTTCTTGAAGCCCCATATCGGCCCCAGATGGGTGAATAGAGAGTGAACCAATTTCAATAGAGTGAAAAGTTCACAGACATTATTTCAAGACAGACCCAAGAAAAATGCGAGAATTATAAAGAAAAAAATCATTAATCACCCCTTTCTTTAAATACCTCTTCTCTTCTATTGTTATTCACCAGCAACTGTGGACAGACCTTCTGCCAGGAGGGGAGATGCGTCTTGGAAGACGTGAAGATTTTTTTCTTCATCTTTTTTCCCCCTCGCCACATTTACCAAGTCATGATAAGATTTTAAAAGGAAAGCCACCCTAAGTTCAGACACAAGTGAAACACGTGGGAAGAGGAGATGGGAACCACAAAGGTAAGAGCGTTTGTTGGTTTTATTGCTGGGTTTTATTGCTTTATGACCGTGCTTTCACGCAGTCGGCTACCACGAGCGCATTTGGCGAGGGACAAAATTAGATTGTATGGCCAAAGTCTTGTGCAGCGGGGTTGTTTTGTATCTGGGGCATTTGGATGTGGTGCATTTGCCAGTTTTCTGAGAACGTGAAAACTATTTTCCCTTCGTCTTATTTGACGCCACAGTTATGGATATTTAACGAAGTACATTGGGGGATCGTTCAAAATATGTCTGAATTATTAATGGGTCACCCTTCTCTGTTGGCATATTGTACTTTGTCTTTCGTGGAACCATATTTTCGTTTTGTCATGGGCTAATTATGAATAGACGTTAGATGCAATAAGACATGTGAACTGCGATTTGCCATGGAGAAAAAAACGCTTAGAGACAATTTCTCAGATAAGATTTTTTTTAAATCTTGGAATGGCTGAGTCGGTGTTAAACGCACTGGGGCAATTTTGACAAAGCAAAAAGTATTTCGAGGAAATAGCCTTCACCGTGCAATGATACTTTTTGCTTAATAGTGTATAATTCACTGAGCATGCCTGCCAGAGAAAGGCACTGGCCAGCCCTTAACCCTGAAGAATCAATCCCTCATTTCATCCCCTCGCAAAAGGCCACGTGAAACGAGTGCAAGAGGTTCCTCTCCTTCTGTTGCCTGATGTGGCGCGGAGCTCGATTTGGTGCACGAGATCGAACAAATGGCAGAAATGAAAGGAGCCGTACTCAGGAGCGCGAGGAATAGGCAGAGTAGAATCGACGTGTGGAACGGATAGCGGAATGACCAGCTGGAGTTCAACCAGGGGGCAGCGTTTCTGTGCTTTTTGGTCCGTTGAAAAATGACACACTGGCCCCCCCTGGAACCCTTGACCCTCCCACAGACTGGACTGCACTCACCGTTATATTTACAACATAAACCAGAGAGGAGTTAGTCATAACAACCTGGACATGACACTGCACTCGGGCACGATTGTACTCTTACACGCGGAAATCCGCCCACACAAGGAGTTATTTCCATTTAGGATCAACATAACATTTACTAGAAAACTTATTAACAGTAAGGTCGTTCCTTCACTTCCTCAGAATGCAGCTGAAGTTAGATATTACAAATTCATATGTTAATATTAATGGCATCAATCAATACTGATATTCAGCAAAATGTCCAGTGTTGATTCAACTCTAAAAGTGTGCATATGGGTCCTATTGGGACAATATGTACACAGTAAGAGATGATTTAACACACAACATTTTACTGTGTATAATACAGAAAAGCACTGGGCAATCTGTTTCACGTGCAGAACTGTGGAAATTAAGATGATCATGTACATTTTGAGAACAGAAGACCAATCACATAATTCCTAGCTGAGATTGCTACTTTTTACAATCCTTTGAGACATGCCAACATTATTATTGTTATTATTATTACTACTACTATTATTATTACTATTATAAAATAAAAATAAAAAAACTATTTATGTGGGGGAAACCTAGAAATCACATTCAATGAAAATCAATCAGATATAATATTTACTATAACAAAGGCTAAACAGGAACAATATAGGCCTAATTGCTAAATTTATTTCACCTCGATGGGCTTGGTGATGGTCTCGATTTGGGGTCTGGTTTTTAATCTGGTTGTGAGTAAAATCACTGTAGTGGAATGGAGGCAGTGGGTTGCGGAAGAACGCGTCTCCGTGTAGAATTTAGCGCCAAAACAGTAAATTTGTTTACCATTTACGGAGTGCCTGCACGCGGCAGATTTATGATCCCTAGCAAAAGCAAGGATGTTGGCCTTGTAAATCAATCTCCTATCCGCTATATAAACCTTGCCTTTAATAAAAGCCACATTTATATAGGGCCTACACTTGCATGAACTGGTATTTATATAGCCTAGCCAACTCACAACTTAAATCTCTTTTCTATGGAAGACGTTTTTATTGTTATAATTATTACACTATAATAAAGACAATGAGGCCAAATAAGGATATTATATATAGATATATCCAATTCCATAAATGTTCCCTTGTGACAGATTTGAAGATTCCCGCACGTGTAGTGTGCACCATTGTTATGGATTGCTCTATGGCTCATTTTAAATTATGTGGCGCTTTTCCATTAAATTGTGGTGTCTTATTGCTCATGTTGTAATAATAATAATAATAATAATAATAATAATAATAATGCATTGATCGCTACAGGTCTCACAATTTTCTTGTGTTTTTTTTCCCCCACAAAGGAAACATTAGATGAGAAGTGACAGATTCTGGCGGTGAATAGTTTCACTTTCCAAACGATGTCTCAATGTATTTCACTGTCTCATTATTAGCTTTTCGCATGACTGTAAATACGCCTTCAGGGCAAGAGTAGTTTGACGGGCTTATCTTGCCCTGCTGACTTTTGTTCTGAGTAGTTAGAATGATTGCTGGTGCACTTTTATGGGTGAAGTGTGCAGGTTGTCATGCTTCTTTCTCTGGGCTGTGGCTGTTTACGGGTTTTCTGTGCGATTTCTTCAAGGCGTACTACGTCGGTCTGGTGTGTGGCTTCCCGGGTTTTTAATGATACAAGCTCGTTTTTATCAACCGTTTCATGCTTACTGCTACTTGACGCCAGGGCCTGGCAACAACAGACAATAGGCTATAACATTATTATGAGTACTCGGCTTTCAGGACTTGTGTGTGTAGGTAGTCGTCTACTGGTACCATGGTTCTCTCACTCTTTAAATCGCCCCGTGTCTCTGAAAATCGCTTTCGCTTAACTCGCATATAACTAGGTTACAGCAAGTGATGTAAAATTGTCATACTCAAACCGTTTTGCATTTTTCCGGATTAAAATAGACAGCAATCGAATTTATGGTCTGCGTTCTGTTAAGTCGCTTATAGTTTCATTAGTGACAAAAGTCACCTCGTAGGATATTCCCTACAGTCAGTTGTGCTGTGGTAAGATCAGTAGTGGTATAGGTGTATTCTAGCAACTGCAACAGTAGTAGTAGCAGAAGTAGTGGCTAATACTAGTAGAAGCAGAAAAAATATAATTTTTTATATTGTTACTTGCTGTTACAGGTTATTAAATTGGACAAATTCTCAATTTCCTGCCATTCGGCTAATAGTGAAATTTTCATTGTAAAGGTAAAATACATAAGTATACAACTTGAATACGCCACACTAATGTGACCTATGTAAGTGTAAGAGCAATCACATTCACAAATATTTGAAGCCAATCGTAAGCTCACCATGATGTGCTTAAGTGGAAGTAAAAAGACAATGGACTTGACATAAATGAAGAAAGACTATTATTTCCATCACCATGACTACCGTTTCTTCAATAGTACAGGCTACTGCTTTTCGTTAAACACCGACTTACCGTAGGCTATGAGTGTTTCTGGACATAGAAGACTCATATTTCCTTTGTAACATTCATTTTATAATTGTTTTATAGTGCGTGTTACTATTACTATGCTGTAGTTCTATGCTTGGAGCTTGAATGTTGGGTCAGAGTGGTTCTGCGATCTTCCACAGAGCAGACCCCCATCCCCCTCGCGGTCACGTGATTCATTAAATAATTAATGCAGAGGTTGCAGAATAGATATGTATTCGTCAGGAATTTCGCCGACATGGTCTCCGTGTCTGACGTGAAATTCAACTGTCCTTTCAAAAACAAGCGTATTAGTTGAGAAAAAAAGACAAGGAGAGACACACAGACTGCAATAAAAAAATTGGAGGGGAGAGTCTCGCCTTGTGGAAATTGTAAGTATAAAGAAAAGGGCAGCCCTACTTCTTGGCAAGTACCTGCTGCGCTGGGTTTTTTTTTTTTTTGTTTTGTTTTGTTTTTTTTGTTTTGTTTTTTTGGTGCGTTGATGTTAATTTATTATTTGCTGTTTGTGGTTTTGTGGTAAATGTATCAAAAGAATGATCTCAAAATATTTTTTTCGATTTTCTTCTTACGTTGTCATGCCTTCCGTTTCTTGTTCATTGTTAATATTCAACCATGGCAGCATGACTGGGAGGTACAACATGACATCTTACCATTTTGTGTGCCATACATGTCACTATATATGTGTGTTTTAAAAGTAACATTTGCTGTCCCCTCTCTCATCTCTGCGTTTTTCATGGATCCCTCTCCCTCTCCTCTTCTCCACCAGCTGCTTCCGTTGATTTATAGCGAAATGTAGGCGACGGCAGTGGTAGTTCGGCTGCCATTGTATGTTTGTGTGAGTTGTGTTGTTTATGGCCGCGCTCGTGATAAATCATTTCGCGGGTAAAATTATGTGCAATTGATGATACATACGGAGGGATTAGGAAGCGGTGTCTAGATCCTCCCTTCTCACCGGGTTTTCCCCAGTCAGTCAGTTCCCATTTGATGTTGGTGGACGACATACAGTAGGGGATTTGGATCTGTTATGAGATCTAATGCGATTCCTGGAGTTACAGTATTACAGGTTAAGGAAACCTTTGTTTATATTCGGAAAAAATGGGAACCTCTCATCATAACAAAAAGTCAGAAGTCCAGTACTGGGGCGTTACTGATTCTATTTCAATACAGGAGGGCTTTGCAACCTCATATTTGAATGGTCCAACATCTTCAGCATAGTATCTTGCGTATCACCTGCTGCTAAGGATACATATGTGATTCTGCATTCATTTAAACTGCTGAATTCACGAGATTTGTTATTTTCATTCTGTTATTATTTATTTTGTTATTCGGTAATTTCATTCGGCACAGGAGTTTCCGGAGTACCGTACACTAAAACAGGACACCAGGATGGAAACGCATTAAACTAGTGCTTTTGTTTTACTGTGTACTTTAATGCCCGAAAATCAAAATGAGGCATTATTACATATAACCGTAATTTTGGGGTCCAGGTTCACTATATTGCTAACTGTAAGTGCGAGGAAAGTTAATTTCAGCTCTCCACATGCAGTGCACTAGGCACGTAGTAACGGAAATACGATCGTTTAGCATCGTTTCGTCAGGTGAAAGACGAATGTTCGTTTTGTTAAACTGTTATGTTCGTGTTATGCACTTAAGCTGTATGCGGTGGAAAAAACAATGATTCACATGAAACAATGAACGCGCTTTCTAAGATTTGACATTTAAGATTTATTGTAGTATTGAAGCACTTTTGTATTAAAGTACATATTATAGCACCAATACCAACAAAGAGTTCATCCAAAAATGAATAATAATAATAGTAATAATAATGTCGTTAACCTCAAATGCCATAAGTATAATGAAACCGTGATAAAGGGTGATACTGTTGGTTTTCACTATATTTTACGTATTAATCAATGCCTTCGTTATATTCTACCAATTCATCCTTTTATTTATGTAAATAAATACAATAAAATTATATAAATAAATAAAAATGCAAGTAACCCCGATTAATGGTCGAAGCCGCAAGAAGCATCAATTACAAAACGCATAGCTTAACAGAGGCCGGCATTTCTAGGCGCTTTGTTTTGCAGGGTATGTGTAGAGTGACGACAGAACGTTTTACAGGAGATCAGTTATTTTTCTTTAGATATACTTTAAATCAGAAAGTCTCTATCTCAGCTATTTCAATTACCCCAAGCGCCACACACAATCACACACCGCACAGGCATAGACGCACGCGCACACAAACACACGGTGTATTTAGGCTTAGAGGGCTATACGACATATGCATGAATAGAAAAGACAACAACAACAATTATAATAATAATATTAATCATTATCATAATCACCATCATCATCATCATCAATCCAAACAGTTTTATTTCAGTCCAGTGTCTGTTCTGTTGAACTGGGGGAAAGGGATTTTGTGGACGGAGGAGCATGCATCTGTAAAAGCTCTCCGGCCAACACTCGCCCACAGTGTACCTGTTGAGCCGCTGTGTAGCGCGGATGACCTGACATCCTTGATTCTCTGAAAGCACTGCTGCAAACAGGAGGGTTTTGACTGCCCTGGCTCACAAGGAACACGAGGCGAGCCTCGTATCAACCTCAGCCGAATGTCCTGCTGATCTTTCCCTGTCTGTAGGCTACACATGCTCTGGGTCGGATCTTCTACTACACAGAACAAAGCACTGCGAACAAGCAGCCATGTTCACCATTTCTCGGCCTCGCGGAAAAGGGCGGCCTGGTCGCTGTTTAAATTCCACATAAGTGTACTTCCGTCTCACGGTGTTGCGCGGTATTAATCTGCTGTAATTCACTATTGTGACCAAAACAGAATGCGTTGCATTTGGGTTCATCCCCCTAATTTCTGTGTCCCCCTCCCGTCTGTTCACTGTCGGTGTTCCATATATTGCTCGTATTTCCATTCCACTGCCAATATCGCATAAGAGAGCCACGATAAAAGCATAACTCCTATATCCCCCTCATTAAACAAACATAAACCGCCACCATTATGTCATTCGAAGTAGTTTATTACTGAAAGGTGGGTATGCCGATTCAAAAAATAGGATTAAAATACAATCACATCACAAATTTGTTTTGTAAAACGCCCAATTCTTGTTAGCCTTTCTTGACCAGATCTTAAATCAGAAACGACATAATAATAATAATATTAATAATCTCGTTTTGTTGATATATGCATATTATGATCAGTCTCATCAGTCTGTGGTTTTAATCTGGTTTTAAAGGAGAGTGCATATCCTCGTGCTTTTCCAGGTCTTAAAGCTGAAAGGCGTTAGGATCAAGCCTTTCCCTTATTAATAAAGAGGAGAAGGCTGCTATTCAGTACCAAATGAAGATTACCAGTGAAAAGGTATCAAAGGGAGGCGATGGCTTTTTTGCCCAGCCGAGAAGTACGCAACAGCTGGATGTGCTCAAGAGAAGGCCAGGCTGGGGTTTAGTGAATCGGACCCGCACCGAGGCAGAGGCGAATGCGCCTGAAAGACAGACGTGCGTCTGTCGTATGCCTTAGTCTGTAGGAAACCTACGCACAACAGCCAAAAACAAAACCTATGCTCGACCTGCCTTTCAGGGAAAAAACATTATTGTATATGCATTAATACTGCGCCCCTAAACGCGTTAAAATAGTTGAGAAGCAGTTTCATTCGTTTTTACATTAACATTAATTCAGTATTGCTGTTTTTCTGGAAATATTCGTTGAACAAAGATTTGCGGCATAAAAACCGTGTGCTATACTGAGCATCCTTGAAACAATATAACATCAGGAAAAGAACAGCAATCGGGAATATGCTAACCCAGTACAGTATAATCCAGCCCGAGTCCGAAGACTATTTTTACCATATGGCCCTTGTGTGGGCTCAGTGCTGAACGTATCCTCTCTGCACAGTATACCATAAAGTCCTGTTCGTTTTGTATGCCTTGAACGTCCACCGCAGTAGGCCAAGGTATCAACCCTCCCACCCAGTGGAAACCACAAGGGGCGAAGGAACACGCAAAGGAGGAGGCCTGATTTCCTCGCACTTCGCAGAAACCGAAGATTCGCGGAAGAAAACCGATCTCCAGGTTAGCGTGTTCTCGGAGGTTCGATTGGCTATCGGCCCATTTTGCTCTCAATGGATTAAAATCAGTATAGTAAATTTATTTAGAACGAAACAATGGCGTTATCTGTTTTCATAATCCATGTGCCTTTCATCTCGCGTATCCAGTGGTTATAAATATATGCAAGCTGTAACAATGCAGGGTGACTTTAAAAGATATTCCGAAACGCTGCCCAAAGCTTCCAAGTAACGTCCTGAAGGCTTGTGGAACACAGGTAAGCCTCGCCGGCTCATACTGACGCACGGTTCGTCCTCCTGTTCTGCAATGGTTCCGACACCGACAGACACCGTCAACCGGCGCTTAATCCAGTCTGTGACCGAGGCACGAGCCAAACTTAGATGTGCACGCCCTGGTAGACGTTTTGTCTTCTAACAGATTAGACAGATGTCTTTAAATAGGTAACTAAGAGGCGAGATGGCTTGCTCGATGCACTCTCCCCCCCCAGCCAACCCCGTTTCCCCATTTTCTCTCTCTTTTCTTTCCCTCTCTCTGGCTTCTCTGGCTTTTTTCTGTTACGTTAGCACTGGCTTTCAATGGTTTATTTTCACAGAGCCAAAACATCGGCGCCTCTTAAGAAATTATTGAAGTGTTCAGATTCAGAGATGGGCACGTATACAATTAAGCGATTAATAGGTTGAGAGATTCTTTTTCGACTGAGAAATGAAAAAGACACACGAACCGGTGAACGGATCCTGAAGGTTCATGTAAGAAGATGCATGTGGACGTGACTTACGACAGTGAGGACGTCTGTTACTCTTCATTTGGCCATTCCCTTTTTCTTAAAACTCTGGCCGTTTGTGCATTTGATTCCATCGTTTTTAATCCATGCTTAGCATAATTTGCTGTCTCTAAAGCAACAACCGCCATAAAACATCAAAATACTGTTGTAAGATGACATAAATAGCATTAGCGCAACAACACAGGGTTACTCGTGTTTTAACGAATATAGAGTACTGCCATGCTTGTGTCAAGAAGGTTAAATATATTCGTTAAAATACATAAATTGTACGCGCGCAAATTTGCATCTACCCGTCCGGGTAAAATAGGCTTTGTTTATAAGACCAGAAAGATACATATTCACACTTATATCTAGTCTCCCAGTTTAATAGTATATATTTTAATATTTTAGTCATTGAAGTAGCCTGGTTCTTTCTGTGTGGGACCAGCGAGTTCCCTGGAAAACCTGGCATATACTAATATTTTTGACACATTAATGGCATTAACTATTAAGAAGTTGGTGCTTCTGTTCACCCAGACTTGGCGGGTGTATACTGCAGAATTAATTGCAGAAGCGTCATGGCGTTTTCCTTGTTTGCATCATTGGGAGCTCCAGACTGTGCTTTTCACAAATCCAGCCTTACTTTGTTGAAAAAAAAAAGTTTAACAAATTGCCTTCCAAGTCTTCTGGCGAGCACACCATCACGTGGTTTGGCCCGGCTTCCCCAGTTGCTTGTCTTACAAGAAAATTGTTCTGTATTAGGCCACACTTAAGCCTTTCTAAATCAGTTACGGTTGCCCCAAGTAAAAATGGACATCCTCACTGCAGCTCCTGCCCTTCGCGCAAAAAAGCGAAAACCACAAAAGCCCTATTTGACTTTGACTTAAGAGATTGTATCATAAACAAAACCAAGGACACAAATTACGGGGAAAGAACTGATTACTAAACAGTTTGATGTGACCGTGTGTAAGAGTTGGCATAACCTGGCAGCTGTATAGGTTATGTATATTTTCGTTGAAGAATGTGAAGTATGGCTTTTCCTCGGCTACGCGCAAGTTTTATGATTACTGCGAGAATAACGGTGCCAGTAAATTTTCCTAAAATACACAAAAATAGAATTCAATTTCTTAGCATCGTTTCGATAATATGAGATTAATTAGAACATATCTAATCAAGAATTATAAAGCAGTTAAATTTAACCCGAGTTAAACGTCGCCAAATGCAAAACTATCTGACAGAATGTTTTTATTTGTAGTTGTCTCGTAAAGTTTCCCCTTGTCATATTTTGTCAAGCGGGCAGATTTAAGGTTCCGGGAGTGGTGATGGCAGTTGGATCCAAGCTCCTCCCAGTTCGCCTGGCCCTTTGTCTGCTCCCCTCTGCTTTGATTCTCTGTTAAAGATTACTTCTCTTGACGTGTCGAAGTAAAAATTAACTACACTTTCTATAGAATATGCTGTTTTAGGAATTTTGGAGAGTGTTCCAAAGAGCTGAGCCAGGGAGATCAGCCCCTTAGGCTTCACTGCGAGGCGCGGGTCGGTTAAAGTCGGAGAAAACGTCTTTCCGTTTTTTCCTACTTACGAAATAAGTTAAATTACAAATGAATCCTCGGATACACACTCAAGAGGCAGATCAGCCCTGTGCAATATGGTCCACTGTGGCTTAGATTAGTAATGATAATACTGTATGGTACATTAATGTAAAATATTAAAATAAAACATCAATCTCCTGACCTCTAAGCACCAGTGGACAAAGGTTCACCAATAATTTGTTCCCGTTAATAAATAAAAAAATGCAGTTCGACAGAATCTATACTGGCATTAAGAACAGGATCGCTAGGCTGAAAGTAAGGGTTTAATTGTAATCCATGGGTAATTAGTTGAGGGATATCTGCGTGGGTGTAAACCAAGCCCCCTCTCTCCGAGCTCCAGTGAGAAGTGCAGAAACCCCTCTTATCAAAAGATTGTTTCCAGAGACCTCGCATTTCTCCTCTTCCTCACAAGCCAGAAGTGTTGAAAGTCCTATGTCATCTGCCAGAATAGGAGAGAAAGAATAGTTTCTCATACCCCCCGTTAAAACAAAGTCGATTTGGATAGTAGCGCGCACTGGACTCGCTTCAGTGGTGGAATTAATTGAAGTCGTCTGGTGAAAACGCCTTCGCGGGGACAAGGGGATATGAAGAGATATTTTTTTTGCTTGCGTCGTTGGATGAAAATAGTCTAAACTGGAATAATTTTGGAAAAGTAAAGAAACTAATGGCTTAAGAACACAAGACACAAGGAAAGATTTTTCATTTGAGAATCACTTATGTTGACGCAGGATAATCACGTGATCACATCATTTTAGGCTTTATTTTTGGAATTTGGAAGGCCCTCATCTTGCGGTTAAAACATCAGATAACCCAATCTGCTGATAATAATAATGTTTGGTAATAACAAATCGGAGTTTCGCTAATTTGCAGACACGTCGCACTGGTCTTTGGAACACCTGGAAAGAGAGAGCTAGGATTAATATATAGCAATATATTATATTTCGAGGGAATCCAAAGTACTTCCGCTGGTTGATCATTAATCTGGTGAGTTATTGCTCTTCAACACGTAGGTCACTGGAAAAGCCGAGCACCAATCTGTCAAATGAATCTTCACCGCATGCACCCTGTGTTTATGTTTCGCATTTTACTCCCAGGGTTTTCAAAAGTAGGTAGACTTCAGCTGGCAAAGGATCTACTTCAGTTGTAATTAAGAATATAAGTTGAACATTACTGCGCGGGAGAATTTGAGAGCTGTACGCGTCGTGCAGCTTACTGTGAGGAGATTCAAGTTTTTTTTACGGAAAATCCAACAGTATTGTAACCTGCGGGCGCAGTTTAGGCTGTCCCATTTGTAGGGGAAAAAATAAAAGCATTCTCCACCCCTTGTACCAGGCATTTTATTTGGATAAATCCAACCCCTACAGAAACAGGAACCAGATTTCGTTTTTGTACCAGAGCCCAATTTAGGAGTAGAACATCATTTTATTTAGCTGAATTAATGCTGATTTAAACGTTTTCTTCTTGAATATTTAAAACGGATGGGTGGCTTCTCTTAGAAAAAATAGGATAACCCAGCCATTGCATCAAGATGCATCCTTTGTCTGTAAAACTGTGCAGCACTGAAGGCTCCAGCCTATTTATAGACAGCATTTCCTCGGGATTAATTTCCTTCAGAAGGGACTGAAAAGCGACTGTCTTACATCACTGAAAACACGGCGGCAGGGATGGAGGAAAGCCAAATCAGAGCGTGGAAGCAATACATAACTTTATAGCGCTGTAGGCCGCGAAGCGAAGGGGGTCAGGGAATCCTCTTTTTGATTTATGTGCTTGGGTAGCTGTCAGGAGCCATGGAAGCACGAGCCTGAACGTTTTTATTCTTGTTTAACAACAGCTATCATATTCAAACGGCCATGCTGCTTTCATTTATACTTCCACCATCTGTGTGTGTGTGTGTGTGTGTGTGTGTGTGTGTATATATATATATATATATATATACACACACACACACGTTTTCTTCCCCATTTCCCTGGGAAATGGTATAATGCGTTTTCGGGCTTTTCCTATCGCTTCATAATGGTCATGCGTCTGTACTTTATGGGGTTTCCATGGCTATTCCAAAGTGCCTTCGCGCTGTTCGCCTTATTTCGTGCTTGTGTGTCAGAGCGATGTACTTTGCGTGTTATATTTTTAATTTTGCTTATATTATTATTATTATTATTATTATTATTATTATTAATCTTGCTGCTGGCGGTGGTCGTGCTGGCGATTAGTTAATTATGATACTGAATAACTTCTTCGCCTCATTTTCTCAACGAGGTGTAAGTTGCCCTGTGGCTATTCCTGGCCTTTGTTTACAGTGTAACTGGAGGATACGAATATCTATTTTATATTTTCTTAAAATTGCGGAGTGAGATGACAAAATAACTAAAAAACGAAAAAACTTTTTCTGACGTTCAAGGAAGAAAAACTAATTGTGTTTTTAATAGAAAAGAGGCAATGTAAATTCATGTGTAAATTAAAAGGTGAAATTGATTGATCCCAGACAAAAAGCAAATTTAAATATATTATGTCATACATCAGTACAATTAATCAATAAAAAGGTTTCCAGGGTACGCTCGGATCGTTTTTTGAAGAATTACTTTCGCATACACGAAAACTATTTGGGTTAACCATACCTGCCACTATAGCACAATCTCGAACAGTCATTCTGTTCGATTTTTCTACAAGAGGTCATGTGTACCATATCGAACTTTCTGCAACCCCTTTGATCGCATTTTTCCATTTTTTTCTTTTATAGCTTTTACGCACCCTCAAGACACGTTATACCTGCACGACATCCAGTACTGATAAGCAGTATTATCTCGGTAAGTGATCGCTTTTTAAGTAAATTCATATATGTTGTGCAATGCTATTGATCTTGTTTCGTGCTGTGGACTGTCAAGACATGCATTTAATGATTTTGAGTCATTTGTGGTAGCATCTTTATTTTAATTCACGAGATATCGTAAGGCATGGTCCAATAAGGGATTTAGCTACTCATTTTGTACACATTAAGCCGATATGGGGAAAGGTGACATTTTTGTGGTGTTGTACAACAATGTTTGTTTTCAGTGGCTTTCAGTGGTCTATCATTTTACAGTTGTATTCAATCTGCGTAACAGAAAATGGTATTGCAGACGTTTTCATTGTTTAGGGTAATGGAATTTAAAGCCAAATACCTTGTGTATGCTTTTCGTTTTGGAGTTAACAGAACACTGATTTAGCTCAGTTAAAGTTTTGTTTCTGTTCCATTTTGGCGAAAATAATCATAAGACTACCGGTGGGATCCATATACGTTTCCTTCGCACGCAGAAATAATAGATTTTCATATTCTGATGTTTAATTTTCAGAATAATGAGACAATAGTAAAATACTGCATCATACATCAGTCATGTCTTCAACTGGAGTTGAATTTCATGCGGGTGAGCTAACTGAATCAAATAAATTAGATGGCATAGATGGCATATATAAATACACTGACACACATACGCACCAAGTCATACGTTTTAATATACTGACTCAGCTTAAACAGTCCGTCCCTTATCAGTTGCAGTTTTATACGTTTATTGTTGTCCACTGATAAGAAATGCTTCAAATCATACCTCAAGGTAACTGTAATGAAATAACTAAATACAAGCCTGTTCTTGCACCGGTTACTTCGGTTATATTTCAGCATCGTCTCATCAGACTGGTTAGCTCGTACTCCACTGTGAAAAAAGAAAAATGCACATCCAGCCTGTTCCATACATAAGTCCACTTGTCTAGTCTTTCATCTTGAATCAGATTCGTGTTTGTCTTGGGTAAACTTTGGTGGTCATACTCTTTGAGAGTAATATATATATATATATATATATATATATATATATATATGCCACTTGACGTGTTTTATAATATAATTATTATTATTATATATAATTATTATATTATACGTCAAGTGGCGTATATATATATATATATATATATAATTATTATTATATATATACGCCACTTGACGTGTTTTTGTGATTAGTAAGCGTTTCGCTTAGTTCTCCTTTGGCCTTCTCTTTAGTCATAGTTGGAAAACCACGAACAATGCTGGGAAGGAAAGTTGCTAACACCTACATTTTTGTCTCCTACCTTCCTCCTACACTGCACCAGGCCCTTTCTAATCAAGTGCCAACACGAAATATATCTTTGAAAAGTTGTATATCTGCTATACCACCGTTTAGTTAAAGACGTTTCTTTTATATACTACGCGGATAGCGAAAAAACGCGGTGGTTGGGGGGGGGGGGGGGGGGGGGGGGCGGAGGGGGGGATGTTTTTTTGTTGTTGTGAGTTTTGAAAAGTTGATCTACCTTTTCGGCCCCTGGATGTCAAAACACGCTGAAGAAAGACGCAGGAAGGTTTTCTATGTACCACACTTTGACATATGAAGTTGTTGATGACGTGCACGGAATTGCCATGCTGCCTGCTAACCCAGCCCCTCCCCCCTTACTTTTACCGGCTTGTTTTGACACCCCTGCTTCTGTTTTACTGTTCGCCAGTGTCGGCTTCCCCAAACATTATCCTGCGTTTTACCCCTCATGAATTACTGCAGGAGTGGTGTGTGTGAGAGCGAGAGTAAGTGGTGGAGAAAGAGAGAGAGGGAGATCTGCAGGTCGTCAGGAACCATGAACACACTATAGATAGCTCCTGAGTGCCTGTGTGTGTGTGTGTGTGGGGGGGGGGGGGGGGGGGGGGGGGGGGGTATTATATAGCCTAGCAGAGGCTAAAAATTGGAGCATGCTCATTTAGAAAACAAAATGTGTACAGATTGACGCCTTGCTTTGAAACGCTTGAACCGAAAAGCACCAGGTTACTATCCACACTGTAGGCCTCTGTCCACCATGTCTGTAATTAGCATAATTTTTCCACTAGTGACGCTGTCTGATGGGGATTCACTCCTGGCCGGCATTCCAAGCCAGCGATACCGTGTTTTCAAAAAGCGAAAAGGCCTTGTGTTGACAACACTACAAACAAACGACTAAAAAAGGGCAGACGAAAAAAAGAATGATGCGAAGAGAGGTGCATTGGGTAAATTTCACTACGAGCCAATGTTCTGTTCGGATTATGATGTTAAGCTTTGCGCCGTGAGAGACGGGGGGAAGTCTGAGGCCATTGTTATCAGCGAGCAGGGCGTACCGTCGACAGGGCAGCCAGAATCTCACTGCCTGTCCATTCGCAGCCCCCTAGCTTTCCTCAGATATTTGATGCCATTCTAGCTTTTCCTTCCAAACGGACGTAATCTGTAAGGGGAAAAAAGCAATTTGGTCAACGGCGACCGTTGTACAGACAGCGGTGTTTTCACATTTCGGTACTAATTTCAAAGAGGGAACTCTGGTTAATTGATTGCACTGAAGCTGGATGCGAAAAAATATGATGTCTACCCGTACTTCCCACGTCGGAGGCTAAGGTAAGCTGGACTAGAATAGGCTATCAGTTTGTGAATGGCGGAGTATGTCCCAGTGATTTATGACCGTATGACTCCAATCGCGGTTCAAGAAGAGTTCACAATGCTTTAAGCTTCCTTCCACGCCGCAAGTCCTGTTTCTTTCTCTCTGCATCTCTATCCGGCTGATCCAATTTAGCCATTTCTTCGCAAAGCAGCTGGGCTAATCATTTTAGTGCGATTTAGTTTGGCACCTCTCCGTTAATCAGTATTCACCTAAATTTCACGACAGAAGTCGCCCCATTTATAGCATACGCGTACATTTATCGTCTTATTACTGTTTTGTATCTTTTGTACTTAAAAATATATTTCCCTGTAATTTTAACGTTGTCGTAGTAACATTCAGGAACAGGGCCTATGTCTTTTTATATTTTAATACACGACTGAGCGAAGATTGCTGGCAGATCAAGTGAAAAATTCGCTATTTTAAATGCACTCAAATATTTAGCCTCTATTGAAAGCAAACCTACACAACATAGATTTCTTTGCTTCTGCATCCAATAACCTATTGATTTATTTCAGATTTTGGACGGTCTTTAATTGCGATGAGAAACCGTTGTTTTGGTTCTTGTGTTGGAACAGCTCTTCAGCGTAATCACTAGTTTCGGAATCGTGATCATACAGATCCATAGAAAACAACGTTTTTACTGCAGTACACAGGCCATTGAATTATTCACTCTCTTTTCCAGGACAAAACTGTTAATATGTCTCATTCCTGCTGTTATCACAGTATATACACCCGCAAAACAATAATTTCGAGTAAACAATCGGGTTTCTAACGTCAACTATAGAGACAAATGACCGACCTTCGTGACATGTTGAGAGTTGGGATAAAATGGTTAGGTTTCTTTTACTGTAGTACCCATTCCAAGACACAAAATATAAAATGTATTGTAGGCTACTGTCATCTCGCTTCAGCTGATTAATACGTTGTTCATAAAGGTGTGTGTTATTGGTTTGAAAAAATATATTACGCAACTGTCGTCCGTTTTAAATGTCAGGCTGAAGTGAACCATTCCAACGAGTGCTTTGTTTTGTGTTCATTTCCTTTCCTTTGACAAACATGTATTTACGTGAATTTATAATATTCCCGTTGGTTACGACAAGTAGACTACTTTTTTTTTTTACAGACAATACTGTGCTGTCTTTTGTTAAGTATTCGATTATATAAATTATTTTAATTCGTTATACGAATTTAAAGGAGGATATATTTACTTTGTCCGTGAAATGTAGGACGTATTTGGGAAAATTAGTCTTGTGTTGACTTAGGCTGCAATGGGAATTTTAGACATATTGTAGTTAGCTTAGAAGTACACAAAATGAGTCCAGGTGCTGAAGAGTAGACTTGTACTGGACTTCGCCACACCACTATATAAAGAGCTCTTGATCGTTACAGAATTGTCTGTTTTGTCAAAAGAACCTCATGCACCAAACCGTGTTGGTGTTCACTAATCCAAAGTCGAGAGCGCAGGTGCAAATGCCCGTATTATCTTGATGTTAAATATTAAACATTTTAAACACATTAATGTAAAAATAAAAAACGAACTAAACAAATCACGGCATTCCGCAAGGTCACGTGTGCTGCGAGTATGGCCTTGTAAACACTAATCTACTCCACAGCATCACAACCTCATTATTTCGTTATGAATTGCGTTTGAAGTTATTTTCGTTCCTCATACATGCCATCTTATACACGGCCCCACTACTGTGCATTTTATAAATAATGAGTGGTTGCATACACCTCAGTCAAATAAAATGTCGTTAGATTTTTGGAAAACATTTTCGGCAAAAAGGGTATTTTTGACCGCACGTTATAATATATAAACCGCCATAAAATGCAAAGCCACCATTATTCGATCTTAAGTGATATAAGAACAGACATTTAATTCTAAAAGAATGGGTCGTGATTTTACTACAAAAGTTTATTGTAACAGCTGAAAACGACTGATAACCTGAACAAATATTGTGTGTTCTGTATGTTTGCTGGTGGAAACGTTAGAGAATGCGCGTCGTATATGACTGAAATATACGGAGGGAGGGAGGGAGGAAAGGAGAAGCGCTCGTAGTCTGACATGGCATCTGCGAAACGCGTTGTGGGAAAGCGCTATTCATGTCACGAGGCTTTTCAGTGCCTAAGATGGATTTATGCCCGGGTCTCTCTTATGTGATTCTTAAAACCTTTCAGGTCAGCTTCCAAGAGGCCACTGGAAGGAGACTGTCACGTGACCTCGGGTGCCAATGTTCTTCCAGAAGGTCGTCGGGACCCTGGTAGCCAGTGACGCTCTTTTTGGAAATGCAGAAAACAACCTATTACGACAATTCGACGCTTTTCGGAGGTTACTCGTACCAGGGGGCCAACGGTTATGGTTACGATGCGCAGCAGCCCGCGTACCAGCCCGCGGCTCACCTGGAGAACAGCTACCAGCGGTCTGCCTGCTCTGTGCAGAGCCTGGACGGGAGCGCCCTGCAGCATCAGGCCAAGGCTAAAGAGCTCAATGGGAGCTGCATGCGACCCAGTCTACCACCTGAGCATCACCAGTCCACCCCCGTGTCCCCACCCCACAACCCCGCCAAAAACCCCAACAGCAGCACGGTGCCACAGCCGGGGACCAGCAGCAGCGGAGGCACAGCGAAAACACCCCCCAAATCCTCCTCCAACCCCACAAACCCCACGCTCAACAAGCAGATATTCCCCTGGATGAAAGAATCGAGGCAGAACTCCAAACAGAAAAGCAGCTCACCGAGTGTCAGTTCAGCTAACGGTGTGTGCCAACCTCTCATCCACAGACTTTATGTAAGAAATGCACAATAAACAACACGTTTCCATTGCTGTTAAGCTCAGTATATGCAACCCACTTTGCAGCTAGAGTGCTCCATAACATTAACAGGTAATGGGGTCTTAGCCTACCTGGAAAAAACGTTTCAATTTAATATTTGCATTTCAGCAGTCTTATCTCGGCCCTGTACAGTATTTATAGAGGATAAGGAAGTGGGTCGCGCCGGTGTGGGACCACCAGGTGATTGTGGGACATGGGACTGATTTGCGCCATCTTTCTGTAGGCTGCCCGTGAGCTTGACAGTGCATTTAAAATGTAACCTTATACACGAGCCGCGTGGTAAAATTACAACGGAATAACATGAACCCATTCAAAAAATGTAATCATGCATTAGAAAATACATCTCTGTGCACCGTTATAGAGATGTTTACACTTCTCTGTTCTTTGGCAATCCAGACAAAAGCTTTAGCAAATGGATAAACCAGAACGACCGCAGAAAACACAAATACAAACCTTTATTGCGTCTTTTCTGACATTTAGGCTGTATAAAATGGAACCAATCAGGCACACCTGCATCAGGCCGCTTCTTAGAGGACGGGGTGCCCAAGAGGCGCCTGATGTAATTTACATACAGCAGGTCAGCGCTGGGACTCACATCTCTTAATAAACGCCACGGTTATGAAGAGGCCACTGCTAATATCCAGGGTTAAGTTTCATCGCCTGTTCCATGGTTTATTAGGAAACGATGCATTCAATTTCTGTATGTAGTAATTATGTTTTATTTCATTTACACTCAGTGGAGAGCAGCAGCGGCGGAGAGAAAAGCCCCCCGGGTTCAGCGGCCTCTAAGAGAGCGCGCACCGCCTACACCAGCGCGCAGCTGGTGGAGCTGGAGAAGGAGTTCCACTTCAACCGCTACCTCTGCCGGCCGCGGCGTGTGGAGATGGCCAACCTGCTCAACCTCAGCGAGAGACAGATAAAAATCTGGTTTCAGAACCGCAGGATGAAGTACAAAAAGGATCAGAAGTGTAAAGGAATGGGCTCATCTTCGGGGGGGCCGTCTCCCGCGGGAAGCCCCCCCCTCACGATGCAATCATCCTCCGCCTTCATCAACTCCATGCACACCATGACCGGTAGCTACGACGCCCCCTCTCCGCCATCTTTCAACAAGTCTCATCAAAACCCCTATACAATATCTGCAGCCTATCAGACCCCCATGAAGAGCTGCCCCTCCCAGCAGAAGTACACCAACACGGCGCCAGAATACGACCCCCACGGTCTGCAGGGCAACGGCGGTGCGTATGGAACTCCCAGCATGCAGGGCAGCCCTGCGTATGGAGGAGGAAACTATGCGGACTCCATGCACTCTACCGGCCCATCTATGTACACCCTTAATCACCTGCCTCACCCCCAGTCTAATAACATGGACTACAGCGGTGCCACACAGATGCCTACCAGCCAGCACCACGGACCGTGCGAACCGCACCCGACATACACTGACCTCTCATCCCTCCATCCTTCTCAGGGTAGAATCCAAGAAGCTCCTAAGCTAACGCATCTGTAGCCTGGAGAGGAACCCAAGCTTTCTGGGCACTGCAATGGGACTGACTGCAGCAGGCCTGGAGAGGAACCCAAGCTTTCTGGGCACTGCAATGGGATTGACAACAACAACAAAAAATGACCCAGTGGTTTCTTGCTTTGTCAAAAAAAAAAAAAAAGTGTTGATGTTGCAGATTTTTTTTCGTGTGATGTTCGTCTACAGTGTATCCGTTTTTCTTATTTTGAATCACGTGAAAGACGACCCAGCCCCTAAGAATACAGCAGTTCAGAGAAACTGCGTTTGGAAACGGTTTATAGATTCCCCGATGACCATACGTCATCCTTATTGACGCCTTTTAGGATATGCCTTTATATAAAGCCAACAGTACTCCGTCTCGGCGTGAGAAGCCAGTCGTGTTGACGTCATCGACGTGCCCAGATAGTCACACGGGCTTGGAATATTTCAAGAATTAATTACTTTCAAGTATCTTTAACTGGAGCAAGAAAACCACTGGATTGTTTTCGGTTCATTTACTTTCTCATGTTACCTCTTTTTTTCTTAAATGTGTCGCTTATAATTAATCTTCCGGAATTAGTACGAGAGCCATCGCTTTCTTGTGGTCACATAATGCCCTTACTTTAGTCGTTACGTTATACGAACGGTATAAATATCGAATTTTTGTTATGGATTTACGCATTTAAAATTGTGTGGTATACACGAGCCATTTGGGTTCCCATCAGCGAAGTGTACGAGTTGAGAAAACCATTACCAGAGCCTCACCGCCCACTTCCTCAACCTCGACGCAGCTGCCGCTGACTCACTCTTTTCAGTTCACGCGCATCAGCCAGCACTCAAAAAGCCCACCTTCTTGAATTCTCAACTTGACGTGAAAACAGGGTATATTTGAACATGCCCAGGAAACGAGTCCTAAGTGAATTTGTGTAGGCATTCACAGTGGCTCTCCCGCCTGGGCATCACAATTGCACTTAGAGTTTACATTTTAATGGGAGATAACATATTTTGGAACGGAAGGCCTCCAATAAGCTCAATCCTGGACGTCTGTCTGAGTGTGTGTTCAAGTGAACATTAATAAATATATATATTTATTTGTAATAGACCGTTTTAATAATTCTTATTTTGTATTATTTATCCCCATGTATTTATATCAAATGTACATTTTAGTATTTACCTGTTATAAAGACATTGTGTTATTGTCATGGTTACAGATTTATTTTAGTTATTGTCTTTTAGCGATGAGTAGTTTTATGTTACCCTTGTATATATATAGTGTACTGAGTTATACAGGAGGAACGTGGACGGATCCAGACTGTTACTGAATAGTCCAGAAATAGACGAAGTGTTGCAAAACCGTTTTGGAAAACCTCCTTAGTTCTTTGTAGTCACTTTTGGTTCTTTGTTAAGAGTTGCCTGTTAAACAATTCTTTAATAAAAAAAATCCTGTTATTGTATTTTATCTAGCTTTCTTAACCTCACAGGGGAAAAAGTCAGTTTGCCACATTCTATAGCAACACCACGTGTCACACTAGCGCTCACACAGACACACAAAAACGCATTTAGTATTTTTGTGGCGCACACACAAGCAAGCAAAATCCGGGTTTCTTGAGAGCATGTGTTCTGTCTCTGCTCGTGGCAGTGCCAGACCCGCCAAGAATCCTCAGATCTATCTGTTTGGACCACGTGGTCCAAGGCTACAAGCAAGCTGTGGGCCCGTGAGGAAAACAAACCGAACAAGACAATGCAGTAAATTACCGATAATAAGGAAGAGAAATTCAATACTAATAACCGCAAATTATGTTGAATTGTGCTGTAATCAGTTACTCGCATATCGTACATAAAGGTGCATTTGTTTATCTTTTACAGAACACATTTAACATTTCATTAAATCCCGCACGTGTTAAATCACCACCTTAAATAGATACATTGCACATCTGTTATACTCCGTGATTTTAGGAAGCTGCTTGTGTTCGATTTGGGACAATCATTCAAGACTGTGTGAAATGTGTGCCAATGAAAAGGTGGAACAAGTGTGACATCTACAACTTGTTTTGAGGTTATAATTCATGGACAATGCTTTTTTTTTTTTTACTACTTGTTCTAATTTCCTACGGCTAGTAAGTTCACCATATCCCTGAAATTAATTAATTTTCACAGAAAATACTTCTCGCGTTTCTTTTTGGCAAATAATTTAAGCACCATGGATGAAATAATAATAATAATAACGCAATGAGACGTATTTACATATAATACAATTCCCATAAGGCTCCTTATAGTTGTGGAACGGTTTCAAAAATTGCAAAGGATAATAGTTTGGATAACTCTCTCGTCACCATTACAGCTCATTTTCTACATAGCTAATACACCATTGCTAATATTAGAGTAATTCCGCGCTGAAAGAATATAACGGGTATCAGATTTAAAATGTAAAAAGTAGCACACTATCGACTCCATATTTCAGAATAGTAGAGGGCCTCCATGATTGCAGACCCAGTCCTTTATTTCTCACGGGTCCTAGGAACACGAGCGTGGCGTCTGCTTTGTAATTTAGAATGCAGCTCACACCCACACACTTCTTTTAACGAATAAAAAAAACTATGTCCCAACTGATACCAGGCCTGCGTATCAGTCTCAGAGCGACTGTTAATTCAAAATTATTTTTTGTAAGGTAAAACGAAACGATGGTATTTTTCCTTCTTATTTGGATATGCTGTTGTACGCCTCTTGTGTAACGTCACATTAGTGGGTGCAAATATATAGCCCCACAAGGCGCGAGCGAAGCTCTCCTTTGTTATGATCAGGGGAAAAGGGGATGGTTCCTGTGGGCGGTTGCAGCGATTTCTGTCAAGCGTTTTGTCGAGAAAACAAGATTGATCACTGCGATTTTAACCACTTCGTTGCTAAAATATCTTTCCTCAGCAAATTCGTTAAACACTGAGATATACATCTAAACACATACACACCTAAGATAAGCACCCAAACGTATTATGTCCACACATAAGCGAATAAATACAAAAATGCATATATGCGATCTTTATATATTGAATCCAGCGACCTCTCATTGAACTTTTAAAAAGCCGAATTTTTATTTTTCTTTAAATCGAGGGAGGAGCCATGGTTTGTGGCTGTGTGAGTGAGAGTGTGTGTGAGTGAGAGAGAGAGAGTGTGTGTATATATATATATATATATATATATATATATATGCACGTACATATACATTGGTGTATGAGAGAGGAGAGAGATGTCTAGAAAGTTACACTACTTCACTTACACGATGGCTCTCGCGTGCAATATGCAATCCTAAAAAAGGTCCAGTCATTTAATAAATCTACAGAAATCAATTTAAACCACACACGATTAGCTGTGTATGTGCAGTGATGGGGGGAAAACTGATATTAGATGCTGCAGAACGCAAATTGCAGCTTCTTGCCCCAGTAACTACCTGTCGTTGGGGAAGAAAGTTCCTTTTTACCTCGTACATCTACAGGCCATGTCCGAACCTATAAGATTAACGGCACGTACTGATGAAGAACCAGTCCCGCGTCTGTTCTTCACAATCACAAATATAGGTGGTACATTGTGCCACTGCCAGGACATCTTTTGTTTGGACTAAAGGCCACACACAGCTTCCCACGCGCTATGGCGCTTTCAGAACCCACCGCAACAAAAAAAGCATTTTAAACTACAATCTCAGCCTTTTTAACCGAAACAAAATCCATATCCCATGCTTTTATATCAATTTTAGAAAATATTGTTTCTTTTTTACACCAGGCCTTGGTTCACTATTGGATGTTTTTGATCATGTGACCAAGAATTGGATGCAATTTCTCCCAGTGTTCAGTTTAGTATCCAGGTCCCCATACGCCAGTAATATCATCAATATATACAATTATTAAAGCTCGCAAATATATAATTACGGGACACACACAATCACTCTTTTTTCAATTTATTTCACCTTTAACACGCGCCGTCTTGCTTTCTGATCAGGAGAAGATATGAATTTTGAATTTGAGAGGGAGACTGGATTCATAAACAGTCAGCCTTCTCTTGCAGAGTGCCTGACGTCTTTTCCCACTGTCCTGGAGTCATTTCAAACTTCATCAATCAAGGACTCGACATTAATTCCTCCTCCTTTTGAGCACACCATTCCCAGCCTCGATCCCCGCGCGAACGGCCAGGCGCGACCGAGGAGCCAAAAAAGATCCGCAAATGGCCTCCTGCTCCGAACAACGCAGCAGCAGGGCCCGGCGGCACCGGAGAGCGGCGGCCCGCTGGCACCGGAGTTCCCGTGGATGAAGGAGAAGAAATCCGCGAAAAAGTGCCAGAAGACCGGCTATGCTACAGCCTCCTCCTCCCCCTCTCCCGCATCCTCCGGCTTCGGCGCTTCGGGACTGGAGTCTCCGACAGGTCAGTACACAAAGTCAACAGTCAGTTGGATCATTTATTTTTATTTATTATGTAGCCTATATAATGCAGTGGGACGGCGGACCGTTGGGGTCCATGCTAATCTGCAGAGACGGCAATACTGCACTCATGTTTTGCAGCATCTTGTTACACACACAGATTCTTATTGCGTCTGAATGTTACCATAAGCATGCGTGTGTATTACTTGACACATTTTTTAGGATTTTTCATTTATTTATTTATTTGCTTGTGAACAATGTGCTACAGGAAAATCGTCATGCGCCGCGGCATTTTGCAGTGGAGACATTTTGATAAATCAAAATTGGCTTCTCCTTCGGCTAACTTTCATCATTCTGTTGCATTTATAAAACGTGCTCAACAGCGCGGAGTACAGTAAGAACCTGCACGCAGATTCATGGGAATAAACTGCATTTATTATAAAGTCAGAAAATTCTATTTTAGAATTTCGTTGCAGTTCTATTTTATGTTGCATTCAGGGTCAGTTGTGTTTATGAACATCACTTTGGTTTTGGGTGGCCATGTTGAATGTTTGCACATTATAAATATCACCATGGAACTAAAATTATTGGGCGTGAAACACTTATGAAGAATGTAGCTTCTGCTGTGCATAGTGTCTAATGTGGAAAGCTATTGACATAAGAGAAACCTGTACATTTTGTATAGGTTTGTAGCCTGCACATATAAGGTAATGTAGCTAATAGGTTACTGTGATGGCACGGTGAGACTGCATCTTTTTTCACACACATTAATCTACAAACAGCTCAACACAAAGTCTCCCGTTTTTAACTCATGTGTGTCCCACTGTGTGATGCTTCCAGAGACACAGAGCGGACCGGACAACGGAGGCGGATCCCGGCGGCTCAGGACGGCTTACACTAACACACAGCTTCTGGAGCTGGAGAAGGAGTTCCACTTTAACAAATATCTCTGCCGACCGCGTCGCGTGGAAATAGCAGCCCTGCTGGATCTAACGGAGAGGCAAGTCAAAGTCTGGTTCCAGAACCGGAGGATGAAGCACAAACGGCAAACGACGTATCACAAGGAAGGCAACGACAGTGACACGGGCGGCTTCGAGCCCATGGAAGGGGCAGACGCTGCCTCCCCGTACTCCAATCAGCCCTTCGAGGCATCTGGTTCCGCGGTCTCGGAGAGTGAGTCGTGTAATTCGGCCTCCTACCCCAACAGCAATGACAATAACCAGCACGCTCCCGAGGAGAGCCTGTCGACCCGCCCGGAGTCTGCACCCACCCCCGACAAAAATGTAGGGTTCCCTCAGTACCCAACGCCCACCGCCGATAACCCGGCAACAATGGGCAATTGCTGCGCATCTGGCCCGGATAATACGTTTCCAGAGCCACGGGACGCCGCTTCGCTCACCGATTTGAATTTATTTACAACCGATTCATGTCTACAGATTTCTGACGCTTTATCGCCTAGTCTGCAGAGCTCACTAGACAGCCCTGTAGATTTTTCTGAAGAAGACTTTGACTTGTTCACGAGCACCCTCTGTACTATAGACTTACAGCATTTACAGTTTTAACCAAAAGAAAACGGAAAAGGAAAAAACAATAAAGAAGACGTTAACTGTACTCGATTTCACAGCTCGTGGCATTTTGACTTTCGAAACATTTTCTTTACTTCTCAAAAACCATGTTAAAAGGTAAACTAGTTCAAAATTTGTGATGGGAGCAACTATAACCGTTTTTGTTCCGTTTAGATCGAGACGTCCCCCGTCCAAATTTCAGGTATTTATTCGCGTTTTATTTTGTGGTTGTACTTTTCAGTAATTTATTACAGAAGAAAAAATGTGGAAAAAGTGCAGCTCAATCTTGAATTCTCAGGAAATTTACATGATGTATTGGATAGCTGGACTGCTTTTAGAAGTTCTCTCGAGACGGGCGTATAGTCCCGCATTGTGAATTGTAGATTTAGTTTATTTATTGAAATTCTTTAATAGCAAATTGCAGATAATTTATTGTACATTATTTTCATAGTTGAAATAAAAAAAACACTTATTCTGGTGGACGAAGTGTCTTTTAATCATTTCAAAAAAATATTATAATGTTATTTCATTTAATCATTAGTTAATACGAATTTAATTCAACGTGAATAATTTTAAAAGCAACTGCCAATTGCAGTGTAAGAGGAGTGGGGGTGTTTAAACTTAGTAGCAAATACAAGTTATTCTGAGAAACATTTTAGACACTGCAATATTAGCTTTGTCATGCCATAAATTCTAGATTGAGAGAACCATTATTATTATTAGTAGTAGTAGTAGTAGAAGTCGTAGTAATAGGTAATCCATTTAACAGAAACTACTGCGTACATAAGTAAATAACGAGAAAAAGGAGCTAATAAATAAATATTTAATAAACATATTCATATCCCATTACAGGCTGATTAACGTTAAACTGGAAACAGTCTTTCTCCTTCGGTAAACCCCTGGAATAAGTTGTTAGACAATTCAGTTTTATGTCGAATCGCACGTGCCATGACAAAATGGATTCTCAGACCCCCAGGTTTCAAAGTAGGAGCCATATATCAAGCGCGCGCGGGAATGAAGCGGGGAGCCGGCCAATGCATCAATCTAGAAATAAAATATAAATCACACTGTACGTATTCTAAGTCACCGTGCCGACCTCGCATGATAGATATTTGGCAGGCGTTCATGTCGCGTTTAAACTGAAGCAAATGTGAAAAGCGGCCTGGCTGGCTGCGGCCCTGGTTGCAGTCTGTGAGATGTAAAATGGCGCTGAGACCACAATGGACTGTATGAAAAATAAAGGGGGCAGCCATTATAGGACGCGCGGGCCAGGATGTAGCAGCGATGCAGCAGCGATGCAGTGCAGCCGAGGCGCGTACAACAACGGATCACACAGTCTCTTCGGCCCTAAACAGTGATAAATGTCGTTAAAAAAGAAAAAAAAAAAGAAAGAAAAAAAGGTGAATCTGAAATAGGCCATGGCAACACAAAAGGAGCATCTTTTAAAAAATATTGTAATTCATTTTCATTTCCAGCTCAAAGGAGCAGTATTTTTAATGATAATTACTTTAGTGTTTCAAGTGCCTAAGTACTACTACCTATAATTTTGTATGTTCTGATCGTTACATATTTAAATCTCCTATACATAGGCTCAATATTTACATGTAATATTTTACTGTAGTACTGTGTGTCTGTATATGAATATACACACACACACAGAGGGAGAGAACGAGAGAGGGAGGGAGACAAAGAAAGACTCTTCGGTATTGATATTGAGACAGTGATAATTATTGCTATTTTGGCTCTGTACTGCAGAAAATTGGATTTGAAATGAAACAATGAATATGAGGTTAGAGAGCAGATTGTCAGCTTTGATTTAAGGGTATTTACTTCCATATCCAGTGATCCCTGTAGGAACACAGTCACCCCCCCCCCCATATCCAGGGATCCCTGTAGGAACACAGTCACCCCCCCCCCCCCATATCCAGAGATCCCTGTAGGAACACAGTCACCCCCCCCCCATATCCAGAGATCCCTGTAGGAACACAGTCACCCCCCCCCCCCCATATCCAGTGATCCCTGTAGGAACACAGTCACCCCCCCCCCCCCATATCCAGTGATCTCTGTAGGAACACAGTCATCCCCCCCCCACCCCCCCTTCCAGGGGAGCAAATATTTTTGGACAAATGAATATAATCTGAAATAAAGTTGTGATATTTAGTACTTGGTGGCAGATCCTTTGCACTTGGCTTTGTCCCAGAGGCTGGGGATCTTTCAGGTGAGCTGCTGCCAGGCCAGCTCTGCAGCCCTCTGTCTCGTCTTCAGCAGAAGGCGTGCACAGTTGGATTCAGGTCATGTGACTGATTTGGCCAGTGAAGAACATTCCACTTTTAGGCTCTGAAAAACCCCTTGGCTGCATTAGCGGTGTGTTTGGGGTCATGTGTCTGGATCTGAGCAGAAGTCTCTGCACACTTTAGAAGCCATCCCGCTGTGGCCGTCAGCAGTCACAACACCAATAGAGACATGTGAGCCAGTTCAGTGGCAGCTATACATGCCTAAGCCATAACACTGCCTCCACCATGTGTAACAGATGAGCAGTTCCCTTCTGTCTCCAAACATTTCTCTACCCATCACTCTGGTACAGGCTGATGGTCCTCTCATCTATCCTCAAGACTTTGGAGTCAGAACTCAAGAGTTTCTTTAAATGTATTTTTAGCAATCTCTAACCTGGCCATTCTGTTCTTGAGGCTCACTGGTGGTTTGCATCTTGCAGTATATTTTTAGCCTTTGACAAATTTATGTCTACATCCTGGATAGTTTTCTTAATCTGACAGTTGAAGAGGGGTTTTCTTCACAACTGAGAGTATTCGGTCATCCACTACAGTGGTCTGCCAGGTCATTAGCTATTGCTGAGCTCACCATTGTGTTCTTGCTTCTTAACAGAGAAGCGAACAGTTGGACTCTAGCACACTCAATGCTTTGGTCATGCCCCCGATCAATTTATTCGGATTTTTCCATCCCATGATAACCTGTTGTATTGTCATTTGTACTTTTTTGGTCCTCATGTTGAGACAACGGAAACAGACTCCAAATGCAAATTTCACACCTAGAATCAACGGTATGTGTAAAAGGACTGTATAGGGTACACCCAATATGGACAGAAATACCCACAGATTAAAGCTGGCTGTCAGCACTTTAAACTCATAATCATGGTTTCATTCCAAATCCAGTGTGCTAGAGTACAGACCAAAACAACAAAAATGGCGTCACAGTCCAAATACTTAAAGACTGCACTGTGTGTGTGTGCGTGCGTGTGTGCGTGTGAGTGTGCGCGTGTGAGCGTGCGCGTGTGTGTGTGTGCGCGTGATCAGCACCGACTGGTGCACACAGAAAGAATCTGCAAATTGCATCTGTAGGGAAAGGACTGCCATATTTGAACCATGTCACATGACTAAATCAATGAGCCTGACACCCCAGATTTGTGTGTGGGGAAGACCACATGTGGATGAGCACCATATAATGCTGTGGTGAAAACAGATTTGAACTTATTGCTGAACGGTTTACTGGCTGATTTAAAAATGGGTTCAACTGCCTTGAATTCTTATCTTCCACAAACTCTGTGAGGTTGAACTTAACACCAAACTACCCATTATCTCCAATTCAGGAACCCAGGCAAACATGACCCTTGAACACCACAGATTCAGCAAACACAGAATCTGGAATTAATATGAGACAATATAATATACAATAGATAATCTTAGCACTGGTTTGGGCATGTTCTTTATCCTCCTGCATGTTTGGCGTGTTTGGTTCAACTGTGTTTGATCAGCTGCTTCCTACTTCCACCACTTCAGTAGAAATGTGTTTGTCCATCTTGGAGTAAATATCTATGCACATTTATTAGGTGTAAAGAAAAAATGTTTTACAAAATGCCTCAAATGAAGGGAGGACATCTGAACTGGGGCAAGTTTACACTTAAAGTTCTTGATCGCTCACAGCCTTGCTTTGCAGTATGGTGTAATACTGTCTGACTGGATGTGCAAGTGCTGCAGTCACTCAGCTGACTCAGTCTAAAAAGCCGCTTTTCCACTGCATGGTACCGGCTCAACTCGACTCTACTCGACTTTTTTGGTTTTCCATCCGGCAAAAGTTGTGGATAGTACCTGGTACTTTTTTCAGCATCACCTCCGTCGAGGTTCCAAGCGAGCTGACGTGAAAACACAGCAGACCACTGATTGGTCAGAGCAACGCGTTTCATGTGGCATCGCTATGACGACCAGCTACATTGACGGGGGTACTATCTGCAGTGGAAAACGAAGCACCTGGTTCCAAAAGCGCGTCGAGTAGAGTCGAGCCGGTTCCATGCGGTGGAAAAGCGGCTAAAACCACTTTTCTGCCCAGAGAGGCTCCTTTACATTGAAGGCCTCCTGGTGTTGAGTCCTTCAGATGAACTGAAGCCAGGGTTAGGGTTAGGGTTAGGGCCAGGGGCGTCCAGTCTCCCCCGAAAAGGGCCGGTGAGGGAGGGTTCTGCTTTAGTCCAGCGCTGCCTCACTGTATAAAACCAATTAACTAATCGTGGTCTTCAATCAAGATATCGACCAGCAGAACCAGCTGCCTTAGTGCTGGGCTGAAAAACTGGCACCCAGACCGGTGCTTTCTGGAAAAGTTTGGACACCGCTGATCTAAGCACAGGAAAAGGACGGGTAATTTGGCTCGCGTTACGGGACTTGCAGTTTCAGGTGTGAACAGATTCAAAGGGGACTCAAGGTAAAGAGGAGGTGTTTAGGTCAAATCTATAAACAGTTAGCTCCCTATGATTTCAGGACGTTTACATTTTAAACCTCAAAATTTCATAGGCAAAGTTAACAGTATGAGAATTTAGTTTTAAAAAAGCTAAAAGTGCTTTGTCATCTCAAATATCAGCACACCCTTGACTGTTGTATTAAAGCATATATTTTTCCAATTTTACATGCATTGCAATAGAGAACAGCTCTGACCTTTGATGTATGAGGGAATTTACAAAATGCAAATTAACCCAGCAAAGCCTAACCAGAGTGATGCTACCGTACAGAACAGAGGCCAGGCAGGCATACCAGCAGGATGGATTCACTACGTACTTAAAAGGAAGTGTTTAGTACAATATTTGCTAAATGGCTATTTGTGTGGGGCATTATATCAGAATGCCCCGTACTAGCACTGTGAAACAGTGAAACTGCTCACTATAATGAACACGACACGTCGTTATTTTAGTGAGTTCATGCCCACCTGGCTTCGATAGTTTGCTAGATTTGTATTTCAGTTATTTTCTTGACCGGCAGATTTTAAGCAGATTTTAACCTTAGTGTACGAGAAATAGTGGTGTTCTCAGCTTCGTAAGTTTCTTCTGAAATTAGTAAGGTGGGAGGGCAAGTAAACGAGCCCTTATCCTAGACATCAATCAAATTTAATTTAATTCACCCGTACATGTTAAAACTCCTCCCGGATTCCATCAAATGGGAAACCAGTAAATGAAAATGTTGCTGATATTTGATACAAACACACACACACGCACACATGCACACAAACACACACACACAAGCATGTGCATACGCACACATGCACACATACCTGCACATGCACAGCCAAGCTCAAGTGAGGAACCAGACAGACATGGGCAAGCGTGTGCAAATGAATACACCTGCTGCTGTTCCAACCAATAAAGTTAAATCAGTTTGAACTAAAATGGCCGACAGAACGCAGCATTACACTACAGGGCGCTACGCTAGCATTCCCCAGGAGCCCCCTAAGGCATCACAATTAGCAGATGTGCTCCTAAATAATTTTTCCAGTTAGCTTGTGTCGGATTTTCAGGAGCAAGTGCTCCAAAACTGAGAAGACTGTAGAGTCCTCTGTATTACCCTCACTCTGCACTGTCTGAGTTAAAAATGACAAAAGCCAACAGGTCGTCCTGTAAAATATGCTGCAGTGAAATGGAAATATTTGCCCTGGCTGTAATTTGTGGATGAATCTTTACCCAGATGATTGCTGGTCAGCTAGCAAGGTGATTTAAAGCTTGGTGTTTTCTTGCCTCTCTCAGTGAATTACTCTTCATCACCTCGTATTATTACTGAACGGAAACTTTGCATCGCATTTGAATGTCATGTGTTCAGCATCTGTTCCAGTATTTAGCCAAATGTCTTCCCACTGATCTGCGTTGGGTCTTGGTTTGTTAGTGTGATGGGTGAGCTTAAAGAAAACAGAAAATCAATGCGTCAAACTGGTGCGTGTTCCTTCCTATCAGACTTTACGTTTCCTGCATCGAGACTGGCCACCTGTACCCCGCTCACCTGTACCTCACTCACGCAGCTATCATACTGCGCTCCTCTGGGCTGATAAGCCTGCTCTTCCACGGCCTCTGACCTCACCCAACACTGCGCATCGCACCCAACACTGCAGACCGCACCCAACGCTGCAGATCACACCCAACACTGCGGACTGAACCCAACACTGCAGACCGCACCCAACACTGCAGACCATACTGATATTTGAACTCAATGGGGGGGAGGTTCAGTACCATGTTCAGCCAGATACCATAACCAAATTTTGGTATTCTAATAAATTAACTACTTTACATAAGATACATATCATTTTTAACTCCAGCCCTACTATACCACATTATACATAATCTACTGTGTGATGCCAAAAAAAATCATACCACTAGATACCAAGAAGCAAACTAATGCATTTATTATTTATATATTTAAGCTCACTCACATTAATACAACTAAATGCGCACTAGAGCATACTTCACATGCTCTGATGCACATGCAGCTATTTTAATATCAGTCACCTTAAAATAATAAATAATATCAACTGACAAATTAACAACACAAATCTATTAGTTTGCATCTTTTAGGAAACAAGGATTCTGGCACAAAATGTTAACCACAACCCACAAAGCATTATTTGCTTTGTGGTTTGACTATGAACCCTTTGAAGAGTAGGTTTTTTGGAAGGTTTTCTTTTTCAAAATTGTAGGTCAGTGTTCTAGAACTCCGCTGCTTTCAATCACCAGTAGTGATTGTGACATCAGCATTAGAATGTTCTGTTAAGAGCGTTCTAATCGAATCATGTGTGGGATCACACGACTGTTAAATTCAGTGAAACAGTGCAGTGAAAGAAGGTCTGCATGCAGGCTGGGGGGCAGCCAAGAGAAAAGCCCAGGGTGCTGAGCTTAAAAACAGGGTGCTGAGCTGAGACACAGGGCGGGGCCCCACTGTAGTACAGAGGGAACGATCAAAGCCGAAGTGCTTCTTTAAAACCCAGCTGTGCACAGGCACCATATTTGAGATTGTAAATCAGCCCGAGTGTGAGAGCCCTCACGCAGTGCTTCACATTTTAATAGCGGACGAGTGGATTTGTGCTGCTGCCCAAAGGCCACATGATAAACTGTGCCAATAGGTTTCCCAACACAGAACAGAAGAGCCACATAACCGGCTTCTATGCGCAACGTGAAGGAAGGAGAATATTTGCTTCAAACACTTTGGGGAGCAAACGATGACAGGTGATAAGTCGCTTTTTTCCTATAGTCGAGTACAGCAGTACGTTCGGCTTCCTATTACTTATTTTTGTGTGTGCAATTTGTGGGTTAACAGCAAACTATACAGGACAAAACCCAAGCGCCGTACCATAGAAAACAATGTTAACGGATTCATGATGTGGACATTCTGGGCCCATATCAATAACTGGTATGTACCCATTCCTGGATTCTGGCCTGTTTTACATTACTGCTCAAACACAGACTGCAAGTTTCCACATTAATGGAATCAGTAGAAACATTTTAATTCCAAACCCTTTTACACAAAAAATCCAGTTCTTAGTCACAGCATGCACTTCCAGGGGTGGTTTAAATAATAAGGCAGTGTTGTGCTGCATGTAATTCATGGCTGAGTCTACATGCTCTTTCACAAGTATTTGTTTTCTTCCAAACCACTTTCCAAAAAAGTGGAATTGCCAATTCTCCTTCAGTGGAGTCCAAGCTGCGTATTTAGAGAGGGAAGCGCTCATTTTCATGACTGTCCTGGACATATACGCTGAGCTTTAGCCCATTAACGCTTTTGTAACAGGTGTTGGGAGGGTGAGGTTCTCTGCATTGCATTGTGGGAGGAGCTAGTCAGCTCTTGGCAGAAGAGGTGTTTGAAGCTGCTCTCCACAGCTTGACTGGCTCAACTCAGTGAACGGCAGCCTGTGTTCGGTTTTTACAAAGGCTTATTTTTCCATCACTGTTTGAGTACACACATTCTCACTGTGTGCTCATATTTCTGCTAAGCATTTACGTTAGACTTCCTTTACCTAAGTGAATAACTTTATCCAGAGTATTACGAAACTCAATTAAAACTAGCAAAACCAGTTTTCAGTCTTTGATAACAAAATGTCTTCAATTTGCTTAGCAAAACACATGTGGCTTTTTAAAATTAAGATGCATTCTTACTTCATAGAATGCAAAAGCACAATAAGCACTTGTATAATAAAAACTACAGGGAATTTGTTTTCACACAGTCATGGCAAAAAAGGATTCATTGATAACACATCAACAACATTGGTCAGAATTCAAAATGTGGTGTTCATTACAGCTCCCGCAACATTTTAAAAATGTATCCAACGAACAGAGCTTCACGATTTTAAATAAGCTATTTAGCCTGTGTCACCGGGGTCTTCAATCTCGCCCTCTAGCGACGAGCGCTCTTTCCGGCCTCCCAAGGTCTGAAAAAAAATCTGGATGAACTACACCTACTTTCCAGGAGGGGCCGCTATACCGCATAGTCTTACTTCATATTTTACCGCAGTAGCTAACGTAATTTTTTTGATCACCGTTTAAAAACGCGGCATATACAATAATAAATAACAATGGCACACACAAATTGAGGAGATTTGATGTAGTCATACCTCGTTATTGTTTTAAATGTAACTAGAAATTAAGCATTTGAACATAAACTTTTCGTTACATAGCCAATAGGCAAAAAATGCCTATAATGTAGCCAATAGCCTAAAAGTAACAAAAATCTTGACGCGACAATATTCAACACGTACGCATAGCTTTATCTCTATATTTCCGTACGATACCCTTGATCGTCAGTGCAGCCTAGAAATTCAACTTTTAAACTTATCTGTCAAAATTAAGTTTGCAATAGATCTATCAATACAAGCAGATATATTCAGTATGCTAGGCCCACTATAGGCTGTCGTGTTCTGTACACGCCATTGAGCAATCACAAAGGTCCCGTGGCGTTTTGAGATAGTTAGCCTATACCACTCACAAATGTATTTAGTATCCAAACCAACAAGGAAGTAGAATGAATTTCCCGATGTGACTATAGATAAGACTGTTACTGATTACCGATTACTTTTTATGACTTAATCAATTCACAGAGTAAAAGTAAAAGTTAAACAACAAATATTCCCATATTCCATAAAAACATTACCTCTTTTTTTGTTATAATAAAACTGCCAGTAAAGTTTACATACAAATCAACCAAGTGGACGCAGAAGCAAGAGCATTTTTATCTGAATTTAGCGTTTAAAAAAGCCGACTGAACATTCATACAATTTTTCTGAGACTGCTTAAGTAAAATTTTGGGGACAACATAACACTGCCCTTAAAATCCAAAATGTATAGGCTATGTCATGGTCTGCTCATATGCGTAGTCCATTTCGGTCTTATAGCAAACGTGTAAAATGGCTAAAGAGGTAATAGGTAAAGAGGCGAAAACCTCCCACCCATTTCATGACACCAACATTACCAAGTTGCGCTCTTGTTGCACAACTACGAATTGACGAACATCGTGTACATTAACCAAAGGTTGCCAACCAGATTAGCGGTACTACACCTGTTTTTGTCTCGTATTTATACCCAAGACTAGACAAGAACTTATAAAGGACGGTTAGATCCAGATTCTCTGATGATTCCGCTCCTGGCTGATTATTTTAATATAAAGCACGTGGACTGAATGTTTGCACGCCAGCACATGATCAATACGATACACCAGATAACTTTTTTTTTTACAGGCTTTGGACAGAAAAAATAATTTATATTACAAATATGTTGCTCGGTCTCAGTCCGAACCTTTGGCCATTCTGCTATTCCCATGGATGCGAGCCGGCAGTAAACATGCTGACAAGTAACAAATTACTGTGGGCGTCATATTGTTGGCCTCTCTTGTCTCTCATGCGCCTACAAGTAAATAAATACGAGATTCGCCTGTCCCTCCTTTTGAATGCCATGTTTTCATGAACAGACACGCGTTTTGCATTGTTACGAAGTTTAATAATGAGCTATTTCACAACAATTTAGTGGATTATATGAAGAATTATTAACAGCACAGTTAAAATCAAAATACACAAAACAAAAACAGGGTAATGCGTGTGCATATTTAAGTGCAGACAAAGCGGTTATCGCTTTTATATAGCAAATTCATTAATTCCTTGATATACCTGCCAGGTAATATAGTCAATCTTAGAAAATCAATAGTGATGGAATTTGTAAATTAAGATGTGAAACATAGAAATTATCTTAAATAAAAAATAGAATACTGTTTTAAGTCTCCGGGCAGTCTCTGGCCATTTTGGGACCACAAGATGGCGAGCTGTCTAACTAACCTGATTTATGTAATAGATCAGCTTATTGATTCAATTAGTGGAGCCCAATCCTGACTTGTCACAGGTCTGGAAACTGGTCGCGTCACATGCAGCCCGGATGCTAAACTGATTTTGAACGAAAGCAGATATCGGACTGTGCAGAAAGAACCGTTTCGTCAGTAATAAAATATTACATTTAAACAAGATTTTTTAAACTGAGTAGATTTACAGTTCTACGAGTGAATGATGTTTCCCACCTTCAGATGGAGCTCCAAACCTCTCACAGCTGTGGCCTTTCGCTTCCTGGGCCTCAACATAAACAAGATTTTTTTACACTTTAAAGAAACGTTGGGAGCGAGCAAATGGAATGAGAAAGGAGGTGAAAAAACTATTGAATAATTCTTATTTTTTTCTTTATTTCATTCTGTCAAGGGAGCTTTTGAAAAAAACGTTTGACGTTTACGTGTTGTTATCAGATTGATGGGCTGGTTTGATTGAAGTGGCTTTGTCATGCAAATGTCAGCCGTTTGATGGATGGTCTCAGTTCACTGACAAACTTCTGGCGGCCCCTGGCAATTGGCGCCGTGGTGGTCACGTGTTTTGCCACTGAGGTGATATGTGTTGCGGGGATGCCCAAACGAATGCACGAAGAGAAGTTTTATTATGTTTTCACTGCATTGACATCCCACGCAGGACAGGAGGAATCCCCCCGAAACGCAGGCTGACCCTCCGTCATCATCAGCACATGGACAATTCTAGAATGAACTCTTTCCTGGAGTACACTATCTTTAACCGCGGGACTAATGCCTACTCACCCAAACCAGCTTATCATCATCTGGACCAAGGTATTACGGCTCCTTTCCCCGTTGCCAATGGCACAACTGACGCCTACAACAGTGATGGACGGTTTTTCGTGGCTGACAGTGCCCAGGCCGTCTCTGATCCACATCAGCACCAGAGCGCAAACTTCGCGCATCACCACTCACAGCCCAGCTTCTCGGGCATAGGGACCTCTTACGCCAACGCAGGGGCACCCGCGTATGGGCCACAGGGCTCCAACCTGGACTACGGGCACCATCAATATTTCGTGAGCCAAGAGCAGGACACGGTGTACTTCCAGTCATCCGGGATTAACGCTTCAAGCATCGGGTCCAACTTCGTTTACAGCGGGGCGCCGGGGGCGGTTCCTGCGGGCCCGTATCAGCAGCACGGCTGTGTGGGGCAGGAGCATCAGCAGGGGTATCTTCAGAACACCTACGCCGACTTGTCTCCTTCCCGAGACGGGCAAAAGGACTTGAACTGTCAGCCAGAACAAATATCATCGGGAAAGACCTTCGACTGGATGAAAGTAAAGAGGAACCCGCCGAAGACAGGTCAGTTAACCATACAGGCGTAGTCATCACAGCGCCTGAACTTGAAGCTTAAGAGGCGATTTACTCAGCTTTTTGTTTTTTTTAATTAACCGCAAAAACAGACAGCCGAGTATCACGACCCCATGTTTCACTAATAGTTCGGCAGTTCAGTTAGTGTCTGCGCGCGCGCGCGCGCGTGCGAGCGCGTGTGTGTGAAAATTAGCCAGAGAAATCACTGCTTTACGGACCTGCGCATCTGATCTGCCTGGCTCGAGCTGTCTGTTTTCTCATTCGTTCCCCATAATGCCTGCGTGGCTATTTTCACAGGGGAAAATGTTTTTTTTTTTCTGCGGTTCCAGGTCTTGAATGGGCCTGGTATCTGGTGTATGCCCAGTCTTGCCTTCCTCGTACACCTCACACCACACAAACGCAGTATGAAAGCGACATATTTATACTTCATATACTTAGAATATTTTAAGATCACTTCAAATACCTACTTAACGATATACTTATAATATAAAGAGACACTGTTGGAAAGAGGAAACGTCCACGTGCTATGGCAAGAACCCATAGCTAGTATGAATACTACTCATTCTTTTCATTTAAAAAATGACCACATCATTATAAACGGTTGAATTAACGCGCATAACGTCCTAACTCCCTTTCAGCGCCTGCGCAGCACAAATTAGCACGTTCAGCAATCACCAAAAATAATGAGGCAACGTGTTTGCATTAGAAGTGACACATTTGTAAATGAAATTTCAAATCATTTCATAGAAGCAAAGCCCAAATCAGTATACTTAGCTCAACATTTGCATTAGATTTTCAACATACTAGGGGAATAAATTAATCCATGTTTGCTTTTCAGAAATATATTTATTGTCCGGTTTTTTCTCCTTTTCTGTCTCACAGCTAAAGTTGTGGATTATGGAATTGGTCAACAGAACACAATTCGGACCAACTTCACCACCAAGCAGCTGACCGAGCTCGAGAAGGAGTTTCACTTCAACAAGTACCTCACCAGGGCCCGGCGCGTGGAAATCGCCGCTACCTTGGAGCTAAACGAAACCCAGGTGAAAATCTGGTTCCAGAATCGCAGGATGAAACAGAAAAAACGCGAGAAAGAAGGCCTTGCACCGTCTGTCAACCGGGCTTCGCCCAAGGATCTGGGAGACAACTCGGACCATTCTACCTCTCCGTCTCCGGGAGGGTCCCCCAGCTCGGAAACCTCATGAAACAGACTCATCTGACATTTCACCCGTTAACGCCGTTATCGCAGTGAGAGGACTCCAACACTCCATTATACATGATGAAGTGGCTTTTCGTTGTCATTTCATAAATCAATGAAAATGTTTGTTTTTACTTTACTCAGATAATGGCTTTTTGAATTGTACTACTGAGATGAACGAGCACAGGTCCTTGGCCTACAGTGATTTGACGGTATGCGTAGTCACTCCTGGCGCGTGGACGGTCGCAGAGACGCGTCCAAAATACTGTTTTTCAGGACGGTACACAGCTCACGAACTTTGCTCTTCAAACCCAAGTGGGAGACGCACTTTTGCATGTTTACATAATTTAAGGGAGCACACGCGTTTTACCTGAACGATTTACAATTACATTACAGGGAGCCAACTGGCAAAGTTGTATTAGTTTTTAAATGTAGAGTTTATTTTCTTTTTGGAACGTTTTGATGTATTATTTCATTTGTATATATAAAGGGGAAGTCTAGATATCAATAACGCTAACGATAGTTTTTGTTGTTTGCACCTAAGGGTTACAGGGTATGTACATTCACCAAATAAATTTTTAAAATAGGCGAAGAGTCATCAATATTAATTTGGGGAAATTATATACGTACAAATCTGTCTGAAAAGCAGTGGTTATGTTATGAAATAGATGTTCGAATGAATGAATGAATGACATTCGCCATATGTATTTCGGGACTGGAATATGGCCTCCATAAGGAAATTTACTTTCGTGCTTTATTTCACATACCCGAATATGCAGACTTCGTGACAAAATTTATTTTTTTATATTCCTGGTTTCAACGCAGTTAAAAGATCAGTGACGACAAAGAATGTCTATATTTTCCGAGGGAAATTATCATGTTCAAATACGTAAATAAGTAAATAAAAACCAACAAATTAATAAATAAACCACAATGATGAACAAAATGATTTTGGGGTAAAGCAAAGTTTGCAATTTTCCGTTAGGCATTTTTAAGACGCCAGACAGTGAGCTGTGGTAAGTATGCAGAGGGGCTGAGTTTTATTAGTTGAAGTCTGCACTGTATTGAGTCCCCGTGAAACGTACGTTTCGTTTTTGCAACTACCTCAAATAAAACTGTCACGTGCTTTGAAACGTCTTGTCCATTTATTGCCGGCGCGTGTTATTCACATTATAATTCTTCTCAGGGGTTCTGTTTGAGCGCATATCTCCGTAATATCGACCGCTCCAAGAGCACGTTCATTTAAAAACACACACCTATATTGTCTGCCTATGCATGTCATAAACGACATACGAAACCAGTTAATTTGACTATGATATCGCAGAAGCTACAAAAATATGCAATTATTCACTTATTTCCCCTGTATTGATATAACAGTCACTAGTGTTATTTGTGTTGCCTTGCGCGCAGTGTGCTGCGTGACATGTGGAATGTTGCAGGGTCTCGGGATAGCTGGGCTGACCTTTTTACCTTTCAACGCCTCTGGGATTTCTAAACATGTAAACACTCCCAGCGCTGAACAGTCATCGACTCTGTCGGCCAAATACAATTCTATAGATCACAAATTCAATGCAGTGTGTACGGAGTTGTATAAATAATACATTTACCTCACTGTATAGACGGGAACATGCATTCTTCAGAATACTGAGCCGTGTAGTGTCGTTCGCTTTCTCAAGTAAGACATGCAGCCACATTTCTTTATTTACAGCGACGCGATATACTTGATTGACTATTTCGCTCACTACGGGCAATTATTCTATCTGATAAGGGACACGGCTGGTTACAAAACGTGCACTATGTCACTGGTCTAAATACTTAAAGACGGGGGTTAACCTGAAGCTCCTGAACGCACGTATACTAGTTTTAAATTGGTATATTCTGTAGCAGGCGAGCTAGATCTGAGACTCTTCGGATTCTTCCAATGCAAGACTAGCCCAACATGATCTGGCATCAGCTTATACAGATCATGGATGAAAAAAGACGTGGAGAGAGGTCCGGTAGAGGGAATAATAACACATTTGCAATTACGTTATTAAACATAGTGACTATATTAACACGTTAATTGGACTTTAATATCTGCCCAACAAATTGTGCCGATTTCCCTCTCTGAACTGCAAGCATCGAAACGAACGGCGTACGTTTAATTTAAATTCAAACACCAACTAAATATCGGTCAGGGAAAAGAACAGACGACCGAATTACCGAAACTATGCAACACGTGCATTTATTCTTAACGGCCACACACCCCCACCCCCACCCCCCAACCCCCCAAGAGTACTGGTGCTTTTGATTTATATAATTTGCGTGTTTTAAAAAATATATATATTTTATATTCCCGAAAAGACAATGAAATGACAACAATAACAAAGTAACCAAACTTCCGTGATGGAGAACAAGACTTCCACACGCAGAACATAAGCAGCGAGGATAAGCACACAGAGTCGACAGTAGCACATTGAGGCCTACAAGAGGCCTACCATTAAGTCTTAATAAAAGGACAGCCGATTCTGTAGCACATTTAGCCCCAGTGCAGAGGCATGCGAGACATCTATGATGAATATAAAATGTGACGTAGAAACACTGCTCTCGAGGATCGATGCGATCTAGAGGAGGGTCCCTTGTGACCATCTGTTTCTGAGAAGTTGGAATCCATTTCAATCGGGCGGAACGACCCTTCTCTCCCTGCAATGTTCTTTTACGCGTTCTACCCTCGGCGATCTTTTCCAGGCTTCGATTGTCATGCAGAGAGACGCGTTCTTTGTGTTTAAACATTAGGAAACGTGTACACGCGTCATTCTAAATACGCTGTTGATAACGGCCCCTAATGACATGGGCATATTTTACGACGCAATTTAGAACACGCTTGTTATTGAGTTCATTAATTAAAATTCTAACTGCACCTCCGATAGAACATACTGAATCATACAGAATCCAGTTTGGTAATAATGTAGCACATCCTTACCGTAGGCCTACTCCTTAAGACTGATTTTGCTGGGGTATGAAAACAACCTTCCAGCTAAAGATTCTCTGCAACTAAAATATTATGATAGTCGCAACTGCAGTTGCATTAATCTTATGAATACGTTTTTTCGCAATTAACGTAGCCAATAACATCGCTACAAAGTTTAAAATATTAAAAGCATCGTCAGTGCACACACGAGCATGAATGGCGGGAAGTATTTGCCAAAAAATAAACGATCAGTGGTGAACCCCACTCTTCCACTAATGTCATTATTTATCCGATTACAAGTTATTCAATGAAATTAAAGATTACATTCTCCATTTAGACATTATCTGTAGCCTAATATCTTAAAATACTACAGGCTGATTGTCTGTTATCAGAGAACAGGTTACGTAAACTTATCTTTGAAAGTTCATTGGCTTCCAAGAATTCAACATAGCAACGATTTTTTTTCAGCAACCCACAACTCTCAACAACGTGTGAAATATCATACCATGTCATGATGTGTACACAGCCATTCGATTTTAACCGTGTACAGCACAGAGACCACAGAGGTCTATGAGGGCGCATTTCATATTTCGTACAGTCATTCTTTTTATGCTGAAATGTTGTCGCACAAAGAAAAGTGGTGGAAAACGAAGTAAACACGCAGGACATTTTCCCCACTCTGAAAATCACAAATATGCCGCTTTCATAACCGAATGCTTTTGAATGAGACCGTCAAAGCGTAGGCCAGGCCTACCTAAAAAGACAGGAATCACCAGTGCATCTGAACAACAGCCGTTATTTATTCAGCACGTGCAGGCAGTGGATAATGTCGCAGCTGATACTAGAGCACTTGACTGGTGCATTGTTGTTTATAAGTTTAATGATTGTGATTTTAAAATGATACTGATAATATAAGATATTAATTGAGTACAGAGTTCATTAATGGGAATATCATATGATATCAGATTTGAGTAGGCTATGACGTGTCAGCTGAAAACAATTAAATATCAGTGGAACAGTTTATCAGTGAAGCATTAGAACGAAGAGTGAATTAAGATTTTTTTTAAATCGAAAAAAATAAAACAAAAACGAATATCAAAACAGTGACACAACTAAAGTCTAGTTAATCGGTTTCCAATTCCTTACAACTGATAAAATGACCGAAGTTGAGTACCAATTAAATATAAAAAATAAATCTCTATCACCATTACAAATGACTGTATTCTACCAATAGCTATGTTTGACTGTGCTATAATTTAATTTTACCCAGAAAATATAATACAATCATTTACAGGTAAAATATGGTGACGTGTGATAAGTTCAAATGTTATTCACCTAACACACTGTAAATCATTTAAATATACTGATACAACATCTGTAGGCCTGATTTAGTTCAAGAAAACAGATGACAGCTTATGTAGGATGAGAAATTCACGGTTCTTTCAGTATATTAATGTTATTATTATTACTATTAGTATTACTATTGTTATTATCATCATCATAATTGTTAATTTCATTTTCTTCATGGCTGTTCAACCGTATACAATTACACACATAAGTATTACTTCAGGGGAAAAATACACACAAATAGAAATCATGGAAACTTTCGCCCCCTCTGAACTTGACATGAAATATGGAGGGAAAAATAGAAAGCAGAGGGTTATTCAAACCGATGAGTTCACCCCAGAAGAATTTAACTCCCCCTCGCCTGTCCCGTCCCAAACCTAAACACAACTCCTCTGGCCTCCCCTCCCTGACTAGTGTCCTCTCCCACCCCGCAGTTATGAGACACACGTTTCTGCATTTCTGCTGTTTAAAATTCACGGTGGACCACAGAGCGAGGTACGCCCGGCAGGACGTGGATGAGCTGTACCACGGTGCGAGTGCTTCCTGGGATCAGAGGTTACACAGGCTCCACAGGTGTGGAGAGGCCTGTAGCACAGGTACATCCCCTGCGACTGGCCCCAGCCGACGGCACACACACCTCTTGCCCAATCGCCATTACTGCATGAGTTCAATCCCCATTTAACAGCACGGCTGAGGATAGAACCAACACCCTTCTGGCATCAGGGCAGGCGCCTCCAACTAACAGGAACTCCGACCCCAGGCAGGAGAGCAGAAGTTGAGTTGAGAGTTGGTCTTTGAGTTGGAGGTGCTGACATGGATGTGGGGATGGGGGGGCTCTTTGGGGGGGGGGGGCGGGGGGTCAGCGGTTGAGGAAACGGGTTTTGCCAAACGTTTCATGCTCTCTCGTGGTCTCACCTCCCCTTAAAAGTTTACGCGGACCTGACAGGTCCATTTCATCCCCTGCGCCCTGACGGACTGCCCCAATATTTACACAGCCCCCCGTCCCCCCTGCCTGGAGCCCCGGCCTGTGTGTCCACTCTCCCCCGAGCCAGGTTCACCCAGAGTTCAGCTCCAAATTAACTGAGGAGTGGCATGGGTCAGGCTGTCAGAAGCCAGCAAGAGCTTCCATCAGTCAGGGTCAAACGCAGGTCTCCCTCTCCCTCACCCTCTCCCTCACCCCCCACCCGGCCCAAAGCCACGCCCCTCTCCTTGCTCCGCCATATTGCATTTCCACAGATTCTAGACCGATATCCGCTCTGTTGCCACCCGCAAACGCAAAAACGCACTCTTCGCTGTTCCAAAGAGGAAGTCGATGGGACGCTTCCGTAGAGCCTCAGGAGCTCTCGCCTGTAGAGAGGTCAAAGTTCAGCTATTCGCTGAAGACATGCCCAGATGGGTCGGGTTCCCAGCGTCACGCTGAGCGGTAACTCCCTGTATACTGATAGGCCCAATAGCACAACGTCCCAGCAACCCCAGGCCACAGGGCCACCAAGAGCAACCGCGCAGAAAAAACTACCATCAGAGACCCAAGACTAATATTCATTCAACATCCATCCAAAAGCAGCAGTAATTACATGCACTGCGCATGTGTCCACTAGCTACATTTTTACTATTTGTTATCGGTTGTTGTTCATAATTAAAAACGACACCATACAGGCTATTCGTATTTCTTATTAAATACATATTTGTTTGATCTCTCATTCCCAGTACATAAGATATCGTAACACGCTCTCACACCAAACATTTCTAGCTGAAGAGAAGTGGGGAAAAACAACAAATAGGCTAATTAAGACCAAAGGAACTGGTGGAACGTTAATGTACATTTATTCTTACGTGTACATAAGTACTTCTGCAAACTTCCGGCATGGGTGTAATACTGAATTATTTATCGGTCACAAGAGTATATTATCAGAGGTTTATTTAAATAAATAATGCACGTAAAAATGACAATTATTATAATCTCGTCTTTGTCCACGGTCTGCACGTGCATTAATAAACATGAGCCAACCAATCGGGGCCCTTCCTTACTGAATATTAATTATTAGTTTAACATGTTTTGTTAATTTCGATTTTCGCCATGTGTACGCATTCAAAGCAACGAAAACCAACACGGGCATAAAGAAAAATATTTATTAGACAGAGACGTATTTCAACAAATTATATATTTAGTTACCTTTTTGTGATTAAGTTAGTTTAAGATTATTCTATAGACTACATCATTTGTTTAATATATAACTTAAATAAGCACATTTCAAATAATTTAGTAATTTGCAGTGATTATGTACATTTACTTCAAATATTAGCTGTGAGTCAAATATACACTATAAACTAATTTCACAAACTCTTCAAAGCAGAGAAAATATATTTTTCATTATTATTATTACTACTCACCTGAAACACGCAGCCGCAAAGACTGCCCATTAATACTTTAACCAAAACAACATGCGCCAAATACAGTTAGTTTCGTCCGAATATAGAACAGGAGAGTGTTCCTAAAGTTGTCATTTTAAATTGTTTTAGTTAATATAATAAATGATATAGAATGTCCATGTAAATTTGAGCGTTGGTTTTAAGAAAAAATACAATAAAAATAAACCAAACGAAAAAAATTTAAATAAATAAAAGGAACCGATTATCTAATATTACATATAGTATTGTAAGCATATTCCAAAATTTAGCCAACATATTATAGGCTACAGAAGGACATTTATTTGATTCATAAATTTCCCGATCGTCATACTTTGGCGCTTAAACATTCCAAAAGAAACTGATTCAGTGTGGATTGTCCGAACATCGTCAAGTGTATAGAAGTGTAAAGCGTTCAAATGCCCGTTGAAATATCCGTTCAAATACTTTTGGACGAAAACTCTGTATAGCCTACCACAAACGACGCGATACAATACACAGCTCTTCCAAGTTTTCTATACACAATGATTTAAGAATTTTCGTGGAATTACGAGAATGGTTTTGCTATGTATGTCAACACAAATTTCCGTGGAAATATGGCAATAAAAACAATGTTTTATTAGGTTGTCTATTAGTTTAATGACATTTTTTCTTATGCTTCTGTACCATGTCACATTCTTTGCTGAATTCGGATCAAAAGGTTATCGTCCCAGAATTCCAGAGTTGTGCACAAGACGATGAAAAAGACCAGATGACCCGTATGAGCGAATTCACGCCAACACATAATGGGATACTGCACTCTTTTATTCGCAACTAAAATTACCGGAATTAAATCGGTAATTTTAATAAAGTCAAATGCCACACACACACACGACAATTCACTCAGATAAAAAAAAAATAATGATACGGGTTGGGGGTTTAAATTTAATTTAAAAAACAAAACTTTGCAAAGATCATTGAAGTATTGTGATACACATTACTCATTCGCAGTTGTTGAGGTTATTATTTAACATTTAACACCCAATAACTGCGCGTGCCCCTCCCCCTCCCGTCCATCTTTCACTGACTCTGAAGATGTCCTATTTTCTGTAGCCTACTTGGAGGAAATCGTGAGACCACATTAAGACCACATCCATTATTTCCCAGTCAACAGTGAAAATGTCGTTACTGAGCATGGATTAAATCAGTCAAATCTATCCGTTCAGCAGTTTGAATGATTTCTTTCACCAGTCGGGTCGAAAACCAATAACAGCGTCCGTATTTAAAGAATGGCTGACATACTCTTCATACGAGCTGAATCACGCAAATGAGTGCAACACAAAATGCAAGCCAACGCGGGAAGACTCGCGAAAAACGCTGCTGAGATGACACACATTACCTTTGCATCTGTGGTCTAAATAAAACTTAAATAAATAAATAAAATCGGGGCTCATCTTCAATTAACTCCTAATATGAATTGAAGCTGAGAGAGAGAGAGAGACACAGAGAGAGAGGGGAGGAGAGAGAGAGAGAGAGACACAGAGAGAGAGGGGAGGAGAGAGAGAGAGGGGCCAAGGCCATTCCCATCATGGAGCACCAGCAGAAGCGCTAAAGGCTAAAGTAGAGGACACTACTCCACTGCGTCACTGAATTAACCCAAACTCACCTGGAGGCTACTCTCACTCTCTAGCCACACCTATTCATGGAGCACCCCTTTAACAGGCCCAGTACCTGTCACCTTACAGCACTTCACCTTATAACCTTTCATTTTCCCTCCAATCAAAAATATCGCTCTGTCTACATGGATTTATCCGTTCAATACCGCTCTTGGACGTCAGCTGATAGTTAGTAGTGGGATGCCAGGAATATGGCCCTAATATAGTTACTCTATAGCAGGGCTGGCCAACCCCATTCCAAGCCTAACAAAGCGCACCTCATTCAACAGCTAGGGACCCTCCTTCAGCTGCTCATTAGCAGAGTCAGGTGTGCCAGATTAGGTCTGAAATGAAAACCTACAGCATGGTGGACCAATGGTGTAACTTCATCACTCAGTCAGTCACTCACAGACATCTGCGTTTGTAGGGCTAGCCCCGCTGCTGCGGTCCAGCCAAAAAAAGGAGCCCAACGGTGAAACAAACTGGGTGAGCAGGGAGGCCTCCGCTCCTGAGGGCCTGAGTTAGGGTTAGGGTTAGGGTTGGGGCTGAGGCCGGGGGGCTGAAGCGCTCGATCCTCTCACACGGAGCCCGAAGCAGAGAGCAAGCCGTCATTATCCCGCCCTGTCTGGCGGCTCCTAATCGCCTCCAAGTGGCGGTAAGCGCTGGCTGACTGATGGCCTGCCGCCATTGGCGTGCCCAGGTTCGCCGTCTCAGGTGTTTGAGAGGGCATACACTTCTTAATCCTCCCTTTCTACCATTTGGAGACTGGCCCTTTTCTGAAATCTGAATGAGAGTCCACAGCACACGGAACAATAGGAGTATTTGAAGAAGGCCTCATACATGAATACACTGTTATAATGTTAAAATGGGAGGGACCCAAATTCTCTTCTGTCACTAACTTAGACAAAGAACAGAATTTCAATTATTTTTTCCCCACTTATTCGGGCTGTGAAAGAAAAAGCTAATTACCCAATCAAATACACAACGTTTAAATGTCTCCATTGGAATGTATTGTGATTGAACACACAAAGGCTGATTATCTACGGACAGCAGTGGTGAAAACAGGTTTCCCTGATCATGCATACTGCAGCCCTACTGCCATCCCAGACACACCTCCGTCCGTCTTCACGCCCCCAAACACACACGCTATGACCTGACAGTTACCTGCCCCCTCCCCCTCCCAGTGTCCCTCCCATTCCACCCACCTTTGACTTCTCCCCTCTCTTGCTTTCTCTCCTCCTCCCTGTTGAACTCTTCCCCCCCCTGACCCCCCCCCCCCCCCCCCAGAACCCAGCGTATGTAAACAGGACACTTCGCCTGCCACAGCAGCCTCTGGTGATGCATGAAGTGTTGAAATGTATCTGCGCGAGTTGTCAGTTTTCTCATAGCTATCAGTATCAATAAACAAAGACACCCCCCCTCCAAATATAGTTGCGAGGGAAACCCTACACCAGCTGGCACTAATAGCTGGGGAGGGCCGGGGAGAAACAGGGAGCCGGGTCAAACACAGTGTGTTCCCCCCACCCCTCAGTAACACCTTCAGTTCGGGGGGTGAGGTCACAGGGGGAGTAAAAATCAAAAGCCTCAGTGACAGATGGGTGCTGCTGGGAGGCAGGTCGCTAACTTCGAAACTGCGCCCCCTCTGGCCTCTCACAGACGTCGTCCAAGAGACGACCGCGCTGGCGCCGCCGTGTTCCGCGGAACTCTGCGTCCCGTACGTGCTGCACGCTGGGTGACGGGCAGAGAGGCGGGGGAAGCGGGTGAGACGGGCACTGGGGGTGACGGGCAGAGAGGCGGGTGAGACGGGCACTGGGGGTGACGGGCAGAGAGGTGGGGAAAGCGGGTGAGATGGGCACTGGGGTGACGGGCAGAGAGGCGGGGAAAGCGGGTGAGACGGGCACTGGGGGTGACGGGCAGAGAGGTGGGGAAAGCGGGTGAGATGGGCACTGGGGTGACGGGCAGAGAGGCGGGGAAAGCGGGTGAGACGGGCACTGGGGGTGACGGCAGAGAGGCGGGGGAAGCGGGCACTGGGGGTGACGGGCAGAGAGGCGGGGAAAGCGGGTGAGACGGGCACTGGGGGTGACGGGCAGAGAGGCGGGGAAAGCGGGTGAGACGGGCACTGGGGGTGACGGGCAGAGAGGCGGGGGAAGCGGGTGAGACGGGCACTGGGGGTGACGGGCAGAGAGGCGGGTGAGACGGGCACTGGGGGTGACGGGCAGTCAGGGCAGTTACGCTGTTCTGCCTCGTTCATTCCCTGCTGGGTCAGCTGCCATGACAAGAGGAAAGAGCTGGGCTCAGAGGATTCTGCCACTCAACATGTAACGGGCCATAGGTAACGGGCGGCAGGTAACACAGGCAAAGGGCGGGAGGTAACGCAGGTAACGGGGGGCAGGTAACGCAGGTAACGGGCTGTGTGTAACATGTATCACAGAGCTGAAAGGAAGACCCACAGGGCTGGAGGTGGAACGCACTTGCGGCTCGGCTGGAGGCACAGACGAATACAGGCCAGTTTGAACACCCCTAGTGGACAGTGGAAGTGCTACACGTATTTCACCTCTTTTTATTAAACCTCCGAAAACTCAACTGTGAACAGCCACTGTTAATGAAAGACAGAAATACTCATCCATGATTTTTTGCCCATGATCTGGTGCTATTTTATAGTCATCTCATACAATGTACTTAAGTGAGTTTATTTTATTATTATTCTTTTTAGTGGAAACTTTGAAGGTCAGGTTTATGTCAGTTTCACTGCAGATACTGACAGGAGGGCTGAGGACAGTAAAAGTATGAATTATGTATGAATGTCATTATGAATTTTGATTGTACTACACAAAAATGAGAAAGAAAACAATTTTTTTTTTAAAAATATTAAACCTGCAAAAGAAAACCTCAGCAGCTGTTACCAGCGAATGTCTGGCTCTGACATCAGCTGACGTTCTATTCTGTTTCCGTGACGACTGTAGGTGGTTTTGCTGAGGTGGGTGACTGCTGAGGTCCAGGCTGTATTTACTAGTCTGGCTGCACAAATGACTTCCTGTGACAATCCCACTGCATCACAAACACATTCGGCATGGAAACGCTCCAAAAACAGCATCGCTCCAATCGTCATGGAAACGCTCCAAAAACAGCATCGCTCGAATGTCCTGAGGGGCTGGCTGGAGGTCCCAAACAGAAACGGCAGACTCAGAACTTCTGTGTTCCTCCGTGCAGAAAGAGAGGCAGGCCTTCAGGGGGTCAGAGTGGACACTGAGGCTGCGTCTCAGGGGGTCAGAGTGGACGCTGAGGCTGCGTCTCAGGGGGTCAGAGTGGAGGCTGAGGCTGCGTCTCAGGGGGTCAGAGTGGAGGCTGAGGCTGTGGACGCTGAGGCTGTGGACGCTGAGGCTGTGGACGCTGAGGCTGCGTCTCAGGGGGTCAGAGTGGACGCTGAGGCTGTGGACGCTGAGGCTGTGGACGCTGAGGCTGCGTCTCAGGAGTTAGAGTGGACGCTGAGGCTGTGGACGCTGAGGCTGCGTCTCAGGAGTTAGAGTGGACGCTGAGGCTGTGGACGCTGAGGCTGCGTCTCAGGAGTTAGAGTGGACGCTGAGGCTGTGGACGCTGAGGCTGCGTCTCAGGGGGTCAGAGTGGACGCTGAGGCTGCGTCTCAGGGGGTCAGAGCGGACGCTGAGGCTGCGTCTCAGGGGGTCAGAGTGGACGCTGAGGCCGCGTCCCAGACGCTCGGCTGATCTCCCTCCAGTCCAGTCCGCCAACTTCTGCAAGCGGCCGACGCCCCAGTCAGCCCACTCCGTCCGGGACACAGACCGTGCTTCGGTTCTGATGGCGAATTACACGCGGTGACACAGCGAGTGGGAGTCCACCCACACCAGCTCCAGGCCCAGATCCTCTGGGCCCCCGAACACGCCCGCCAAACCAGGAAGTGAACCAGAGAAAAGAGGCGGAGCTCTGGCAGCATCATGAACATGGCTGCATTCCACATTTATACTTAAGTTTTAGGTTAACTTAAGTTTTTATTTCATTTTTTCTAATGTTTATCTGTTGTCGCGGGTATTTATTTAATGTTATTTATTGTATACTATGCTGCAATACTATGCTGCAGAACAAATTGCCCCATGGAGATTCTAAAGACTCAACTAACTAACTAACGAACTAACTAGCCTACTAACTAGCTAGCTAACTGCTGCGAGAGGTCTGGGGGCCTCAGACACTGCCCAACCGGCCACAGCAGCAGCGGTGCTGTAGGGTCAGTACTGCCACAGCAGCAGTTTCCCACACAGCTAGGGCAAACGCAACATCTGCATATGAACAGCACTAAAAGCACTTAAACTGGACTGAGGAACATAACATAATGCAACATAACATGATGCAAAATATAAAAATGAAATTGGTGATAGAGTAGGCCCACAGAACACTGATTAAACACATTCACAACTGCATAAAATTCACACTGAATTTACAGAACACAATGCACACCATGCATCCTGGCCCAAGTCTACATGGGACAGGGACAGGGTGCATTGTAATAAGTGTAAATCTCATTCATTAAACCCCTCTGTGTCTTTTTTAATCCTTGGCACATTTCATTTCTATAAATAATTTTTATATTGTAAGTCGCTTTGGAAAAGAGAAAAATGAATGCAATGTAAGACATAATGTGTAATAAGAACAGTCGTTGTAACACAATGAGTTGTCGGAGTTATGAAATGGTTCTTCAGCAACTTTTTCTAAATATGAGTCAGGAATGGTTTTACCATTATCAGTTCCTTCTTAAACATTTTTAATCCCTGGACTCTTAAGGACTCAGAAAGAGTGAGTTATTTTAAAGACCCCTCTGAGAGCGAACCCTCATTCACACAGAATCAGACTCTGCAGAACGCCAGCGTTTCCCAGAATACGAGTGTGTGGCACTCCGCTCATATGGCTGTTTGTTTTGGGGCTCCCTTTCGGTTGCAGTTGTTCTCTTGGGGGGGGGGGGGGGGTCTATGAGAGCCACATCGGCATTGTGGGAACATGGCGGCTTCTTACCTGGCACATGGCGAGACCAAAATGGCGCCATTTCCTCGTGGTGAGTCGCTCCTGAAAATGGAGGAACGGAAGCAAATCAAACCTGGGAGGCGTGCCTGTCCGGCAGGAGGAAGAGGAGGAGGAGGAGGAGAGGACCTCCTGCGAAGCGCACCATCTGGAGGTGTCAGGGCAGGAGACGGAGCTGGGCGCCACGGAGACAGACGCTCCTCCACTGGGGGGGGGGGGGGCCCTGGGGCCTGCAGCCACAATCACAGAATGATCCTGCACAGGAGAGAGAGAGAGAGACATGAGTCACATACAGTATGAGGGAGAGAGAGAGAGAGGGGAACATGGGAGACAGATAGAGTGGAGGGAGAGAGGGAGGGAGAGAGATAGATTAGGTAAGAGAGGGATGGGGAGGCACAGAAAGTGGGGGCACAGATGACTAAGAGGAGTGGAACTGTACAGAAATGGCCCAGAGACCCCCACCCCACCCAGCAGTCATTAAACAGCCCATTATGAACCAGGAGAGCAGTACAGTCACCCTAACCCTACACCATCATACAGTATCCACCTCACACAGCGCACCTGAGACCTACACCATCATACAGTATCCACCTCACACAGCGCACCTGTGACCTACACCATCATACAGTATCCACCTCATACAGCGTACCTGAGACCTACACCGCCATACAGTACCCACCTCATACAGCGTACCTGAGACCTACACCGCCATACAGTACCCACCTCATACAGCGCACCTGAGACCTACACCATCATACAGTATCCACCTCACACAGCGTACCCGAGACCTACACCTCACACAGCGCACCTGAGACCTACTCCATCATACAGTATCCACCTCATACAGCGTACCTGAGACCTACACCATCATACAGTATCCACCTCATACAGCGCACCTGAGACCTACACCATCATACAGTATCCACCTCACACAGCACACCTGAGACCTACACCTCACACAGCGCACCTGAGACCTACACCATCATACAGTATCCACCTCACACAGCGCACCTGAGACCTACACCATCATACAGTATCCACCTCACACAGCGCACCTGAGACCTACACAATCATACAGTATCCACCTCATACAGCGTACCTGAGACCTACACCATCATACAGTATCCACCTCACACAGCGCACCTGTGACCTACACCATCATACAGTATCCACCTCATACAGCGTACCTGAGACCTACACCGCCATACAGTACCCACCTCATACAGCGTACCTGAGACCTACACCGCCATACAGTACCCACCTCATACAGCGCACCTGAGACCTACACCATCATACAGTATCCACCTCACACAGCGTACCCGAGACCTACACCTCACACAGCGCACCTGAGACCTACTCCATCATACAGTATCCACCTCATACAGCGCACCCGAGACCTACACCATCATACAGTATCCACCTCATACAGCGTACCTGAGACCTACACCATCATACAGTATCCACCTCATACAGCGCACCTGAGACCTACACCATCATACAGTATCCACCTCATACAGCGTACCTGAGACCTACACCATCATACAGTATCCACCTCATACAGCGCACCTGAGACCTACACCATCATACAGTATCCACCTCACACAGCACACCTGAGACCTACACCTCACACAGCGCACCTGAGACCTACACCATCATACAGTATCCACCTCACACAGCGCACCTGAGACCTACACCATCATACAGTATCCACCTCACACAGCGTACCCGAGACCTACACCTCACACAGCGCACCTGAGACCTACTCCATCATACAGTATCCACCTCATACAGCGCACCCGAGACCTACACCATCATACAGTATCCACCTCATACAGCGTACCTGAGACCTACACCATCATACAGTATCCACCTCATACAGCGCACCTGAGACCTACACCATCATACAGTATCCACCTCACACAGCACACCTGAGACCTACACCTCACACAGCGCACCTGAGACCTACACCATCATACAGTATCCACCTCACACAGCGCACCTGAGACCTACACCATCATACAGTATCCACCTCACACAGCGCACCTGAGACCTACACAATCATACAGTATCCACCTCATACAGCGTACCTGAGACCTACACCATCATACAGTATCCACCTCACACAGCGTACCTGTGACCTACACCATCATACAGTATCCACCTCACACAGCGCACCTGAGACCTACACCATCATACAGTATCCACCTCATACAGCGCACCTGAGACCTACACCACTATACAGTATCCACCTCATACAGCGTACCTGAGACCTACACCACTATACAGGTCATGACTTCGGGTTCACGGAAACATGCACACATTCACACAGAGTGCTCTCTGGGTTTTAGGCACGGTACGAAGCTTACAGATCTTTTGCATGTTGCATACCTGTTCAAATAGGCAGTGGTATATGCAAATACACACACAGGACAGAGCACAGATCTAAAACCCTACAGTTACACTAAAAGCACACATCTGGAAATACTTATAGTTTCCTGTATATTACAACAACAAAAAAACTAAAATAGACAGACAGGGCTCTACACTAATATTTTCTTCAAGGAGCACATGAGCTCCTAAGTTAAAAGATGCGGGACAATAACGCATTCCAATTAGTAGATGAGCTCCTAAACTGTTTTTCCAGTCAGCACACATTTTCAGGAGCAAATGGCAGTGAAATGGGAAAACTGTGAAGCCCGGAAGCAGTTCTCATATTCAGCCCCACTGAAAGACAGAAAGGGTGTTTGAAATATTGGTGGTTATTGTTCATTGCAAGGCTGAAAAAGTTGAAACTTGTTGGCCTGGGTAAGATATCGATCACACCAGCACAGGTAGAATAATCCACCTCCAACACTGCCAGACTCCAAAGCACCTCCCGCCCTAAATTAGAGTTACATTCAATCACTCTGCTCAGTCTAAAACAGAGCCCAGTCTGTAACAGAGCTGTCTGTAACAGGGCTCAGTCTGTAACAGGGCCCAGTCTGTCTGTAACAGGGCCCAGTCTGTCTGTAACAGGGCCCAGTCTGTCTGTAACAGGGCCCAGTCTGTCTGTAACAGGGCCCAGTCTGTCTGTAACAGGGCCCAGTCAGTCTGTAACAGGGCCCAGTCAGTCTGTAACAGGGCCCAGTCAGTCTGTAACAGGGCCCAGTCTGTCTGTAACAGGGCTCAGTCTGTCTGTAACAGGGCCCAGTCTGTCTGTAACAGGGCTCAGTCTGTAACAGGGCCCAGTCTGTCTGTAACAGGGCCCAGTCAGTCTGTAACAGGGCCCAGTCAGTCTGTAACAGGGCCCAGTCTGTAACAGGGCTCTGTCTGTAACAGGGCCCAGTCTGTCTGTAACAGAGCCCAGTCTGTAACAGAGCCCAGTCTGTAACAGGGCCCAGTCTGTAACAGGGCTCAGTCTGTAACAGGGCCCAGTCTGTCTGTAACAGGGCCCAGTCTGTCTGTAACAGGGCCCAGTCTGTCTGTAACAGGGCCCAGTCTGTCTGTAACAGGGCCCAGTCTGTCTGTAACAGGGCCCAGTCTGTCTGTAACAGGGCCCAGTCTGTCTGTAACAGGGCCCAGCCTGTCTGTAACAGGGCCCAGTCTGTCTGTAACAGGGCCCAGTCTGTAACAGGGCCAAGTCAGTGGTATGTTTGTGTTGACAATGCAAACACATCCTGCATTCCTGAGAAGCGACTCGTGTTGAACGAACGCGAGCGGAATCTGAGGGAGGGTGTAAATCACAGAGTGGCCTGCGGGGGGAGACGGGCGACGGGACGGCCCGCTCCTATAAATCAGGGTGATAATGAGGTGCAGAGAGGAGGGCGAGAGGCCCATCAGGCTGATTAATAAGGCGGGGGTCCCGGGGCCGTCTGCGGCCGGTTGTTTATGAGTGACAGAGCGGCGGGAAGCTGGCTCACCGAGCGGCATGACGGACCGCCAGGAACGATGGCTGTGCACGTGATTCCCTCGCTCTCACCCCCCCGCCACCCCGCCATCCTGCCATCCTGCCCCCGCCATCCCGCCATTCTGCCCCCGCCACCCCGCCATCCTGCCCCCCCACCTCACGTGGGTGCTGACCTCACACCGGTGCTGAAGGCTCCTAACGCTGTGCAGGTCTCTGCAAGGCTGTGTTCAGTCAGGTCAGCCCTCAGGCCTAACGTCCAGCGCTGCACCACATGCTGCCTCTGCACAAAAGCTGCTTACTCAAACAGCGCTCACAGGACCCGTGTGCAAATCCAGCAAAATCTAGCGCCCCCCACCCTCCCAACCCCCCCACGACACAGCACCCTCTACCCCTCCCACTGAGCTTCTCAGCGTCAGACCACAACTCACCTGAGTCAAGGGTTAGAGAACCGTGCACTGCAACTTAAACACACCCAAACACACACCCCTCTACACCTAAGCACACCCTCCCTTACACCCAAACACACGCTCTCTCTACACCTAAACACACACTCCTCTACACCCAAACACACACCCTTCTACACCCAAACACACTTCTTTACACCCATACACACGCTCTCTCTACACCCACACACCCTCCCACTACACCCACACACATCACCCCTCTACACACACACACCCACCAGCTTTCCAGTGTCACTGCAGACTGCTTTAACAGGTTTTTCATTGTGCTGTAGTTTAAGCTGTTCTGTAAACCTGTATGTCTTTTCCTCCGATAAGTCTGCATGCTCTGTGCTGTGTGCCATGAACGGGTTTTATTTTACGTGCTCTGAACAAACAGGCCCTAGAGGGAGAGAGAAGATCTGAAAGAGCTCCCTCACTCTCACACCCAAAGCCCCCAAAACCCCTGTAACCGCCTTTCACCAGGAGGAAGCCAAGGAGCCGTACCCAGCATGCACTGCACCCCCTCGGGCCAGCATGCACTGCTCCACTCGGCCCAGCCCTGGGGCCGCCCTCCTGCCCCGGCCCAGCGGTGCACCTCGCCCACGCAGGTGAGACTCGCCCACACAGGTGAGACCCGCCCACACAGGTGAGACCCGCGAAGTCCGCTGCCCTCTGGGCGACTCCCGAGCCTTTAATCACCCACCCGCCACGCTACAGCCTCACGCCTGCAGGGGCACGCGGCCCAACCGCCAACTCTCACAGACCGCTAACCCTAACCCTCACCCTCACCTCTCACAGACCGCTAACCCTAACCTTCTCCTCTCACAGACCGCTAACCCTAACACTAACCCTCACCTCTCACAGACCGCTAACCCTAACCCTCACCCTCACCTCTCACACACCGCTAACCCTAACCCTCTCCTCTCACAGACCGCTAACCCGAACCGCCAACTCTCACAGACCGCTAACCCGAACCCTCACTTCTCACAGACTGCTAACCCTCACCCTAACCCTCACCTCTCACAGACCGCTAACCCTAACCCTCACCTCTCACAGACCGCTAACCCTAACCCTAACCCTCACCTCTCACAGACCGCTAACCCTAACCACGAGGAGCCATTGGCCAACTCAGACTGACACAAGCCTCTGAAAGTTAACAAGGCCTCACTGCTTAATATTCACACTCTCAATGTAAATATTATTTTGGATTGCTTTTTTATTGTCATTCTGAAAAAAAAAGCAAAAGTGTTTTTATTTTGGTCTGTTTCAAAACTCTTGATTCAGTCAACTATGTTTGCCAAACGGGGCTCAGGACACATGCAGCTCTTGGCCGCAGACCGATGCTCAACTTGCTGACCCCTTTAAAAATGCATTCTGATCCAGGATCAGGAAGGGAAAAAGTTCTTGCAAAGAACCATATATTTTACCACTATTTTACATTGTATAGATAGCTAGCTATGCATCATGATTGGTCATTTTCTGAAATATCACCAACTTTTGCATTTGAACCAAGGGAAAGTAAACATGATAAGATCGCTTGCTAACAGACACCACACCAAGCTGTTCGGTAGCAAACGAGATAAACATTAGCCATTATTAGCTATTATTAGCCATATTAGCCATTTATTAACCACTCACACGGCTCGCTCGCGGCTGGCCTAACGCAATCAATCTGTCACCAAAGTGCATTTCAGAGTGATTGACAGGCCTTGCAGCAAATGATGCTGGGAACCAGGCAACAGCCACTGTCTACTGTCCTGCTAGGAACAGCATGAGTGCTTGAAGGGCTTCAGATTCAGGATCAAAGTGTGTTTTACTGTACAGTACAGGACATTTTTCACACACATTATCTCCACAGTCCTCACACACACTAATCTTCAGCACACCCCCGCAAATGTAATATCCTTAACGAGCAGCAGCTGTGTTAGCGGGATTTCTGAGGGGTTCATCATTAGGCGTTTCCCAGCATGCCCTGTACCGTTCATACCGCTGTGTTTGGTTTTGATTTCCGCACGTAGAGCTCCTGACGGCGCTCGCCAAACGAGCAGAACGCAGCTGCGTTCGCCTTCTGATGCCCGATTTCCTACTCGAGTCTCATTTTGCCCCGTTCCAGTTCCTTTACTCAGAGCTCATCCAGGCAGCGACTCCCGCCGGCAGTAACTCAGGCGACACGCTCAAAGGGAGCCCGTCCACAGGCCGAGCACAGGGCCGTTTCCGAGCGCGCGGAACACGTGCGGACGTGCAGAGGAGAGGACTGATTGGGGCCTGGAGTTCATTTGGGTCCATAAATCCAGGCCCCGCGACCGGAGTGGTGTGATTAAAGGCCTTGCCCCCGCTCCCCCCCCCCCCTCGCTGCTTTGTTCCTCGCATGTGCAGCCATATCCCCTTTCTTTGGACAGAGGAACGAAAAGCAGGGGGCGGGGGATGGGGGGGCGGGGGACGGGGGGGCGCGCAGCGTATCTGCAGCCTGTGGCCCAGATGTGCCGGGCGATAGAGAACTCGTCCCCGCCGCGGACAGAAATGGGCCGGACCGGGACAGGCCCGGGACAGGCCCGGGAAACGCATCCTCTCTCACCAAACCAGGAGAAGAGACTGTTTAGAAAGGGAGGGATGACCAGAGAGAGAAAGGGAAAGAGAGAAAGTCATTCAATTCTTTTTCCTGTTTCTTCAAAGACAGCTGCAAGCCCTTTGAAGGAGGCGGGGGGGGGGTGAGAGAGGGGGTCTTCAGCTGAGGGGTGATAGGGTGCTTTGGGTGAGGGCTGGGGGGCTGCGGTGGGGTGGACGCGGGGGGGGAACAGTGGACAGAGCAGTGGGGGGGGGGGTCGAGCCTCTGGCAGATGAGCTGGGCCAGTTTTGGGGACAGCCCTGCCCCAGCCACACCGGGGGCATTGTTCCCTGATCCCTCTGACAGGCCCCAGGCCAGGCCCACTGTGTGCACCCCTCAGCCCTGTCACTGCACCCGTTATTGATGGGACAGGGAGGCGTCCCGCCAGCCCTCCCCTTCACCGGGACAACCGAGGGGTGGGGGTGAGGGGTAGGGGTGCGGACCCCACACACCGGGGACCTAGAGAGGGTCACCGCAGCCAACACCGAGCTGTTTCCTTCCAGGCAGAGGCATGAAAAGCAATAAATAAATAAATAAAAGCATTATTTCATTATTTTCTTGAGTAAACTCAATGAGCTGTACTTTTACCAATATGCCGTTCAGAGGAAGAGGAAAAGCAAATGACCGTATCAGTCATCCTTAAAATCATCGATCGCTCGCGGTCGAACGTTTAGCCACCGATACCCTTCGGCAGGAGAACACGAGGCGCTCGTGTAAGTCGGATGTTTTCCGAAATCCGAACGAGACGAACTGATATAATCAATACCCTCAGTCAGCCCCTGCTGAGGGGAGAACAATTAACTGGGGCATCTTGGAGGACAGCAGAGCACATCCTGTCCCCTTCGCAGGAACTACAGTTCCCAGAGGGCTAGAGGGCTCTGACAGAGCTGTCTCTGGACAGATGGCGGGTGCGCGGACCGAGACACCTTTGCGGGCCCATCCCTCGAGGAGTCCGGACCCGGCCTGGTGGGACGGAGGCCCTGCCGCACGCCCTCACCCCCCTCGTTTGGGCGGCGTGGCTGTGGCTGAAACATGGTTAGTGAACCCGGACCTTCGCTGGGCGCCGAGCGAGCGAGCGGGGGAACAGCTGGCCGCGTTCGCCGCCTCGTGGCACAGAACCGCTCAGCGTTTTCCGTCTCGTCCAAAAGCAGCTCCTCTGGTCTCAGATTTCTGTCTCAGGGACCCAAAAAAAGAGAAAAGACTAGGAGAGAGAGGCTCCCGCCACTGAGTCGAGCAGCGGGAACGCAGTCATCTCGCAACGGTCCCCTTTCTGCCTCTGGCCAGCGCACAGCTGCAGGCCTCAGCCGGTCCGCACAAGACCTCCTGCAGACACGAGCGCCTGGGTCTGCGTTACAGCTTCTGGACGCTGGACTACGCAGCTCAAGGCCAGGCTCAGCTTATCAGGGTTTAGAGTGAGCAGCGCTGTCCTGGGTTTAGTGCGATCAGCCCGGGGAGATCAGCCCGGGGAGGTCAGCCCGGGGAGATCAGCCCGGGGAGATCAGCCCGGGGAGACCAGCCCGGGGAGACCAGCCCGGGGAGATCAGCCCGGGGAGACCAGCCCGGGGAGATCAGCCCGGGGAGACCAGCCCGGGGAGACCAGCCCGGGGAGACCAGCCCGGGGAGATCAGCCCGGGGAGATCAGCCCGGGGAGGTCAGCCCGGGGAGGTCAGCCCGGGGAGATCAGCCCGGGGAGATCAGCCCGGGGATGATTTGAGGACGTCTGCGTGACGGAGGCGCCCCTCCGCGCCGTACCTGTCCAAATTCAGCCATGGCGGTGCTCAGGTGTCCCCGCTGGGCGATGCAAGGCCCGGCGTTTCCTCCGCCCCGAACACCCCCCTACCCCCCACCCACCCCCGACACCGTGGGAACGCCGCGGGTCGTCATGGAGATGTGCGCTGAAAGCCCTCTCTGTGCTGCGTCAGCCGCGAGCCGCCATTCGGTCGCTTTACCGCCACTTCCGCCGCCGACTAAAGACACGACAGCCCCGGGGTGGGAGGGGTGGGGGGGCAAGGGGGGCGTTCCCAAAAATGCGGCGGAGTGAGAACACAACCGGATAGACAGAGTCTGCCCACAGGACCGCGAGTCTGCCCACAGGACCGCGAGTCTGACCGCAGGACCGCGTGCAAGCATTACCGCGCGGTATCTTCTGCTGAACGATCAGAAACGGTTCAGCAGCCTTTATTATGCAGCGACACACAGAGCTGATCTACACCCCCACGCCTCCAAGGCTCTCCAGGGGGTGTACCTGGCGACACGCTTTTCCTCCAGGAAGACGCTCCGCGAACACGTCAGGCACAGCCCGCCAAACCCCTCCCCTCTGCACCCAGGACCTTATAAACATAAAATACTAAGTACATGCGTGTGTGTCCGCCATTTTGTCCCTTCAGCTAAAATATTTGCTGTGGTAAATGCTTTTATTTACATAATTAATCTTGCAGGCAGATAATTCATTAGAGTTGTGAAGCAAAACGGTGCGGGGCTGAGACAGATGTGCCGCCATAATTTAAAGTGATCTGGCGAGGGAAGTGGGGGGGGGCGGGGGGACTCCAAGTTTGTAGTACAAGAGGGTCATAATTGTTTGTTATTTATGGCTGGGCTCTTGGCGGCTGCGTACGGTTGCATAATCTATGGTTCTGAACGCGGAAAAGCCTTCCAACCCCGCCATTAAAAGCAGATTTATTCCAGCCTGCGGGAAAGCAGGCCGAGCCACTTCCGACTCCGGGGGGGGGGAGGGACGGGGGGGGAGGGGCAGGCAAAGAAATTTACACTTACTCGGGTAAAATCGTTCAGGGCGCTCACACATTACAATTCATTTTCTGGTACAGTGCCCCAGATTACAGCAGCGGGGGGAAGAGAGGTGCTAAATATACCCCTCAGACCCATGCATCACCCCAGCGGCTACACCTGGCGCACACTGGCGCACGCTGGCACACGCTGGCACCAAGCGCCATTCCTCAAACGCACACTTATGACCCCATGAACAATATTTATGATCAATTACATTATTAATAGGGTAACAGAGCAGAGAGTCTGTAACGGCGCACTGCGAGGCCACCCCCGATGCCTACACTGGGTGAAACGCTCACAGTAGCTAGCACTCAGGTAAACACAGCAAGTCCTTGGGTGCAAACTGAGAGAATGCTGAAATCCAGAACAGGGTTCCATTTCAGTGGATAGCACAGAGTCGTTTCAGTCAATATGCAAGTATTTAACTCTACTCTCAGTGGTGACTTTGGAATATAGGCCTAACCCCAGAAGGGTACTATCAGACAGCCATTTTAAAGAGAAGTGTAACACCGATTACTTCTGTATTTTTTGATTATCAAGCACAACGGTTTCCCCATCACTGCACTGGGGCTCTGAATTATTACTCAGGGGGGGAGATTGCCCCCCTTTGGCTCCTGAACACCATTTCTGGAAGAGGACTGGCGTCCCCAGGTGGCTCGCCGATCCAATGCCCAGCCGAGCCCAGCCTCTTCTGTTCCAACCCATCACTGGAGTTTGAGTTCTGACAGCTCTATAAACTACACTGGCTCAGCTCACGCCTGCACTTCAGCTCAGTAAAATCTTTAGGACACACTTGCAGTCCAGCCTCTCTCCACCAAAGAGCCCAGCCTCTCTCCCCTGTTAAAGCTCGGGCTGTCTGAAGGTGGAACAGGTGGTCCGATAACCATGGTCAAGCCCCGTTCTGTTAAACTCCAGTATGAACATAAAAATCAAACCTTTATCCTCTGAACGGGCTCTTCAGCTTTCCTTTCATCTCTTACTCTCCCATCACTTCATAATGTCTGCAATTTCCTGGGATCTCAGGGGCAATACAACCCAATATAAAAGCACCAGGAACCTGCCAAACCAGCAGAAGGCAGGGGACGCGTACACACACATAAAACGATGATTAAAAACCTCTCTTATATTAGCTGGAGTAAATGATCAAGCTCTCAATAAGAGCTACAGCTCTCTGTGCCTGACAGCAGCTCTCTGTGCCTGACAGCAGCTCTCTGTGCCTGACAGCTGATCTCGGCTTGCCCTTGGTAATCGGTGACTAGGAGAGGTCTTAGTGGATCTGCGTTTTTAAAATTTAAGAAGTTGAATATTATTTCACGTTGTGATTTTTGTCTCTCCCTATTCGAGACTCTACTCTCAACAGCACCACTTAACCTCGTCCAAACCACTAACTGCTCGTTATCTTCCATAAATATTCATTATCAGTGCTGCTGCTCCTGTACTGAGCTGAGCAAAACAAGCTTCCTGTGAACACCCCATGGCGAGGGCTGCAGCTTCCTGTGAACACTGACTGGGGCCGGTGACATTTAAACAGCTGAAAAACGGTACATGCGGGGGAACGGGGGGGCGGGGGAACAGAGGGGCGGGGGGGGGGAGATTGCTTTTCACCGCCTGAAGGCCTCACTGGGTGAGGTGAGGGTGGGGTGGCGGTGAGGGTGGCGGGGGGGGTGGCGGAGGTGAGTGTGGGGATGGCGGTGGTGGAGGGTGTGGTAGTGGTGGCTGTGCCTGTGGTCTGTAGCGCCTGCTTAGGCAGGGAAAGGGGCCAGAGCGACAGGATTTCTGGCAGAAATGACCTCATTTTCAGAGAGAGTACAGAGTTAAATAAGCCCCCACCCTCTCCACACACGCACAGACACACACACCGCACATAGACACACACACCATACACAGACACACGCACACACAGACACACACAAACACAGACCCACACCCGTACGCACACGCGCACACACGCACAAAACACACACAGACACGCACACGCACGCACGCACGCACACGCGCACACACGCACACACACGCACACACACGCACACCTAAATCCATAAGCCTCCGTGCGTCAGTCAGAACTGAGCGGCTTGTTCCGCGAGGCTGAGGGAGACGGCAGAACTCAATCAGTGCTGGGTCACATGGTTCAAAGCGTCAATTCGCCACGGCGACGGGCGCTGAAAAATGCGAGGCGACAGTTCATTTTGCCGGTGACAGTTTGTCGGTCTCGCTGGCTGGCTCCCCGGTCAATTCCAGCGGCTCAGCCCCCCCCCGCATCCCGGGGACAGGGGACGCACGGGACCGCAGACAGACAGCATCCCGGACCAGACGCACCGCCCAAACCATCCCAGCACTGTCAACCGCACCTCAGTGTGACCATTAACACCCCCCCCCCCCCCCCCCATCTATCCACAGGCTGCTCCACTCCTTTCCCTACATCCTCTGCACCTCCCCGTTTATCAGTGACTGTGCGACAAGACCCCTGCCTGGGGGCAACATCAGCGGGAAGACGCAGGAAGAATGCTCCTTCGAGGAGCTAGGAGGCTCCCAAAGAATTCTTTAGCAAGGAAACACGAGGAATGCCTGACGTACAACGATCGACCTGTGGATCCACCTCTCCCCATTTGACACGTCTGTAAATGACGTGGCTTCAAATTGATGCTTGAAAGAGCAAGGACATTTAATTTGCCTAATTCCTTGATTCCTCTGTCATCACGTCCTACCCATGCTTCCTTCCCTTGCGTTCTCCATTGGGTGGAGCAAGGAAAGGAGGCAAAGAGGTAAAAATAAGCAACTGGATTGAGCCCACCTTGACAACACGTGATTCCACACGTCAATTTCTCGTATTTTTGACCGGGTTTGCCTTCCATTCTAGGAAAGGATGCTAGGAGATAAAAAAAAAAATGACCACCAGAAATGCACCACAGGAGGCCATTTTGATTCAGCTCAAGTCAAAAGAATCATGTGATCTACGCTCACACCAGCCTCACGGATGGCTTGTGCACGTGCTTCTAAAAGTTCCAAACCGTCTTAAGTAGTGATTAACTGAAGGCCTACTGCTGCCATTCTCGGGATCGCGTCACGACTCAAAGCTTCCGTGGCATACTGGCAACAAGCGCGCTAAACTCTGAGAACACCATCACTGTGCCGCAGACCAACAGGGAATGCAACAACTTAACATGCGTTAACATTTAAAATATATACAGTCGCCTGCATGATGCTGATTTTGACACTACCACATTATCAAACAATTAGATACAAGCATTTGTTTTGCCAGCTAGTTCACATGTTTGAAGGCATTTCAGTCGGTCTGCTTTTTAAAATAAAGGTGGAGGCCTGTCAGCTGATTTGTAACAAAATCATTTGACAAAAGTTATAGTTAAGGCTGTTATTATCGATGGAATCTGCATTTTAGTGTAGCCCACAGCAAAGCACACTCTGGTGCATTGTTAGGCCTCTGAAGGGCTCACATAATAGGCCTAGCATGCGGCTCTTTGCTCAGGCAGTTACCATACTGATTTTCATGACTTTCAAATGACTTTCAGATATCCATGACACAAGGAAAAACAGATCATGATATATTAAGCAACACCAGATCACAGACAATTATCAACTGACCCGGAATCTCCAACGTCCTCTGATACCCGCTCTCAATTTCCAGTTTGGTAGCACAAGCCTATGGAAGCAACCTGCTACTGGCCAAAAACCCTTATTTGCAATAAAACGCGCTGTTTAAAAAAAAAACCGTGAAGAAAATACGCGAGAAGGCCGTTGTAAGAGTTAGGAGTGGCAAAAACATCTTCATAAAATTGCAGGAATATGTTTGCAGGAAATCCAAATAGGTTAGGGATAGCTAGATTAGTGAGCCGGCTAGTCGTTTGGCATGATTCTGAAACTGTTCAGGCGACTTGGTCGTGACTCACTCTACTTGAAACATCGCGAAATTTAACAAAAGAGAATGACTGTAATAGATCTTTAACATTTTTAAATGTCAAGAAGACACTTACTTTTGAAGTTGACGTTTCCAAGCCACAATACGACAGCCCAGCTGGATAGCTTACATGTTATTTTAAGATTCAACAAGGAAGGGCAGCCTGACTAGGCCTACACCTGTACTCTCAATCATACACAGGTGTGGTTCATCTGTACCTACCCACTTCCGGTCTAACTAAGCCTTTGAAATTGACACGGATAGTGAATTTTTTTGGTTGCGCCATAATCAAGAATTAATAAATATACGATAGCTAATATTAAAGACATCAAATATTTCTACTCGCCTTTTTGTAGGAATTCCACCCTAGATCATTGAGAGTGTTTGGCTACAGTAGCATTGCCGCTGCGATGTCATTAAGTGCACAACCAATTATAATAAGCAACCTCTTGAGAGAGGTGTGCTAAAATGTTTTTCTAATAACGGAACTTCTAAGCGATGTAACGGAGATAAGTTATGACAGTATCAGCACTCATATCTTAATTTATACTTATAGGCTGATAAGTTTAATTTCAAATGCTATTCGATTCGAAACAGGAATAGCCTTCTTGCAAGACAATAAAGGTACTACTTGACACCTGCAAATCTTTTTTGTCTGTAAATAATTTACACAATAGTATCTGTTTCATTCGTTAATTATTTTGTGGATACAGGAATGGAACGTTTTCTCGTGATCCCATTCCACCGTTTTAAAAATATTTATGCATGATTGCTTTCTATCCTTACATACATGGGATATGCATATCAACGATTTGCAATAATTATAAGGAGCTAACATACTGTGTGGAAATAGCTCACTATGGCGTTGCCAAGGCACTTCAGTGAGCTTCACCTCATGTCTTTTCATTCACTGAAACGGAAGGTTCTCCCGCAGCTGTTCGCCTGGGCGCTACGTCATACGCTTGTATTTTTTATTTATTTATTTATTTTTTTTAGATTACTGAATTAATATATAAGGTCCTGCCCATATTACACAAGGGCTCACAGACATTCTCATTTGCAAAACTGACTTGTGCCTTTTAAAGTCTCATATCTGTATATCTACAGATATAGACACACACACACACACACACACAGAACCATGGCAACTGAATAAAACTTGACCGGTGTTAGTTTATAGTTTGGAGACAAAACATCCCTCTCAACCCTTCCTCCTTGCAATTTGTGGCGCAAGCCAGGACCCTGTGAACCCTGGAAGGCTAATTTGATTGTGGTTTACTTTGGTGTTTCATTATCCGGCGATGTGAATCTTCCCCAGCGTCTGCAGTGTGTCTGAGAGATGGATGCTGATGGCTGATGGTCAAACAAAAAGGTTTTAGGACTGAGGGAAGGAACATCTGCCAGCCAGCCAGCCAGCGCCACAAATCTACTCCTGCCTGCATGCAATCTTAAGACTTTGGTAAGCTTACGCTTGTGTATTTACCGTCAATATGCCAAATATTTATATACAATATAAAATCTCCCACTGCGCACTCAAAAGTGTGCACTCAATGCTGCATCATTGCTATAGGTAATGATATCTTTTAAGCATAGTAATAATAACGTAGATATCTTTGGCCTGGAAAAAACTGTGTGAAAATAATAAATAAGCTATTTCATCCAGACCACCATCTTCCCCCAGCAGAGGTTTCTGCACCGTGTCGAACCTTTGGCAGGGTGAAGCAGGCACTGTGTCAACTACAAAACTACCAGCATAGCAGGCAGCAGCATACACAAGACATGACCAAACACACCTCTATTAATCAGCACTGTGCATCACTACAGAATAGCCAGACGTGTAGTAAGACCAAAGCACATTATGCTGAAGTTTTTTGTGCCATTGCTGGTTGGCGATTTGGATTCTGACGAGCCCACCTAATGTTTTCCCACCCATATAAATGTCCCTCCCTGATCTGGTCTTTGGGATATGAGGACTACATATAGCCTTATCTCATTATGTGTGTGTGTGTGTGTGTGTGTGTGTTTGTATGTATATGAGTGTCTGCATGTCTACATTAAACATCCTAATTTACTTTTGCCACAGATCTGATGGCCTTTTGTCCCATTACTGGCCCTGAATTGTGGTAATGCAGTGCAGTATGAGCCTAATGCAGGTCCCGGAGGAGGGCTGATGGCGACTGTTTAGTCTGGTGATGAAGGCGCTGCCAGGTCCCTGTCAGAGCATGGCAGCATTAGCGTTAGCGACAACATTAGCGTTAGCAGCAGCGTTAGTGAAAGCGTTAGCATTAGCGGCAGCGTTAGCATTAGCGGCAGCGTTAGTGGCAGCATTAGCATTAGTGGCAGCGTTAGTGGCAGCGTTAGCATTAGCGGCAGCGGCAGCGGCAGCGTTAGGGAGCAGCATGGCCACTCTCAGTTCCTGCCACCTTCTGAGGAGCTGCATTCTGCTGAGCCGGTCGCCATGGAAACCTTCTTTGCAACATTCGGGGAGCACAGTTTAAAATTCCTCTATCTCTGACTATACTGCACCCATCTCTCTCTCTCCCTCTCTCCCTCTATCTCTCTCTCTCCCCTTTCCTCTATGTCTCTCTCTCTCTCTCTCTGTAGGTCTCTCTCTCTCACGCTCTCCCTCCATCACTCTCTCTCCCCCTTCCTCTATGTCTCTCTCTCTGTTTCTCTGTCTGTCTCTCTGTCTTTCTCTCGCTCTCTTTCTCTCACTCATTCTCTTTCTTGCTCTCTCTCTCTCACAGTCTCTTGCTCCTCTCTTCTCTTGGAAGGCATGTGACTGCATTCAGTTCTTTTTTTCAGCAGCAGAATGCAGAATCGCAAAGCTGCTGTTTGCAGAGGGAAACAGTGTTTCTATGTGCCGTAAAAACCCGACAGCACCGCAGAACCACAGAAAACCCAACATTACATTACAGGCATTTAGCAGACGCTCTTATCCAGAGCGACTTACCCAACTTTTTTACATAGCATTTTATATTGTATCCATTTATACAGCTGGATATATACTGAAGCAATTTCGGTTAAGTACCTTGCTCAAGGGTACAACGGCAGTGTCCTACTCGGGAATCGAACCTGCGACCTTTCGGTTTCAAGTCTAGTTCCTTACCCACTGTGCTACACTCCGTCCTGAACAGCACCGCAGCACACAGTGTTGGTGCCAAACACCATCCCCTCCGTTCGGACTGCAGTGAGATTGGGAGGTCTGTGGGTGAGAGAGCGGTGGGGTGTCACCTCCCTGCTCACTGGAGCGTGTGGCCTACATGATCGCGGGACCTTTCCTTCGAGCCACCGCCCGCAGCTCGGGGGTGTGGTCAGAACTCAGCCAGCAGCTCGGGGGCGGGGTCAGAACTCAGCCCGCAGCTCGGGGGCGTGGTCAGAACTCAGCCCGCAGCTCGGGGGCGTGGTCAGAACTCAGCCCGCAGCTCGGGGGCGTGGTCAGAACTCAGCCCGTAGCTCGGGGGCGGGGTCAGAACTCAGCCCGCAGCTCGGGGGCGGGGTCAGAACTCAGCCCGCAGCTCGGGGGCGGAGTCAGAACTCAGCCCGCAGCTCGGGGGCGGGGTCAGAACTCAGCCCGCAGCTCGGGGGCGGGGTCAGAACTCAGCCCGCAGCTCGGGGGCGGGGTCAGAACTCAGCCCGCAGCTCGGGGGCGGGGTCAGAACTCAGCCCGCAGCTCAGGGGCGGGGTCAGAACTCAGCCCGCAGCTCGGGGGCGGGGTCAGAACTCAGCCCGCAGCTCGGGGGCGGGGTCAGAACTGTTCAGAGAGAGCAGGAAGCTGCAAAGTCAGTTCTCTTGACTACTTTTAAGAAATAAAGATCTTATGAGTTCATATGCATTCTCATTCAGCTTTTATTAGAGTATTAGGTCTCAGACATTCTGTGACCAATCTTTACCAGTGTAATTATGACAATGTACTGAAAAGACGACATAGTAACTGTGAACCTGGTCCACAGTCCAGTGCTCTAACCACTACCTGATCTGCTAACCCTGTAAACTTACAATCTAGCAGCTCATTTTCAGTACCTTCATCCACCCCCTCCTCCCACCCCCACACCTCACCCCACCCCACCCTCATCTCCATCAGCTGAAAAGTCGAGCGATTTAGCGAAGCATTCATTTGAGGGAAACATCTGGTCCACTGTCACGCTTTCACTGCCACAGATATGTCAGGCTTCTCCTGTTCCAAAGCGGGCCTTCTGTTCTGGACCGAAGCCTGACAGTTAGCCGCTCAATTCTGGCCCCGAGCCTCTGTCTGGGACGGGAAGGGGGCGTTCGGACTTTGCGGGGGGGGGGGGGGGGGGCTCCGAGTGGCATTATGGTGGCTTGCTTATTCCCGCAAATTCATTTTCAGAGACTTAATGTACGAGAGAGGCTGACTGACAGGCGTGGCCACTTAAGACTTAATTTTCATTTAAACTGCAGTGTTGGAGAAGCGTGCGCGGGACGGGAATGCTAATGAAAGTCAGGGTCAGAGCACAGCTCTTAAATGTGATTTCTGTTCCATTTGCCCCGTTAGTCCAGGCTGATGAGTGTTATTATGGAGCATTTCAATCTGCAGCAGTAATAGCCCAAAGGCCTGGCCACAAACCCCTCTCATCTCTCAAGGTCTACATGTCCCTGTTCGGCCAGATGCCTGTCTGCTCCCCTTCTCCTTTCCCACATTATCTCTCCCTCTCTCTCTCTCTCTCACACCCTCTCTCCCTCTCTCTCTCTCTCTCTCTCACCCTCTCTCCCTCTCTCTCTCTCTCTCTCACCCTCTCTCCCTATCTCTCTCTCTCACCCTCTCACCCTCTCTCCCTCTCTCTGTCTCTCTCTCTCACCCTCTCTCCCTCTCTCTCTCTCTGTCTCTCTCTCTCACCCTCTCTCTCTCTCTCTCTCTCACCCTCTCTCCCTCTCTCTCTCTCTCTCACCCTCTCTCCCTCTCTCTCTCCCTGTCCCTCTGTCTCACCTTCTCGTTCTATTTGTCTGTCTCTCAGTCTCTCTCTCTCTCTCTCTCTATCAGTCTCTCTCTCACTCCTTCCTTCTCTCTCTGTCACTGCCTGTCTCCCTCCCTCCCTCCGTTTCTGCTTCCTGGGATTCCTGACAATATATGCACTTGTTGTACGTCGCTCTGGATAAGAGCGTCTGCTAAATGCCTATAATGTAATGTAATGTAATATGCTGACTTCCTGCGGAACTGCGTAGCGCACAAACTCCCCCGAATTCCAGCCTCACAGCTTCTTAAACCGAAACTGAAACACCCCAACATCCCGTTTGTGGCGTGGAGATGCTCGTCCATGAATAACAGAGGGTTAGGGTTAGGGTTAGGGGACGGAGCTGCCCTGTTAGGGTTAGGGTTAGGGTTAGGGGACGGAGCTGCCCTGTTAGGGTTAGGGTTAGGGTTAGGGGACGGAGCTGCCCTGTTAGGAGAGGAAGACCCAGAGCGAACGGGGTCCCAGCGAGGGATCCGCTCTGTGTGCAGCGGACCTCCTCCAGCACCTCCTTCCCCGGACCTCCTCCAGCACCTCCTTCCCCTTTCTCCCCCAGCCCAGCAATCCATGACTGCACCTGAGTCACACCTGGATGCCTGGGGGGGGGGGGGGTTGGGAGGGGCTTCTGGAGTTACCCCCCCAGCTCTCACTGGGAGGTAGGGGGGGAGGTAATCCACATTAGATCACAGCACAGATGGAAAAGAAAAAAGAAAGAGAAAAGAAGAAAGAGGGAGTGTGGTTGTGAACTAGTCCCAGGCTGGAGGCTGGGTGCCTGGGGGTGGTCCAACCCCCCCCCAGGGCAGGGTCCTGTTGATTTTGCCCCATTGTCATTCTTTGTGTGGCGCAGCGCTGGGTGATGTAATCCCTGCCGGTGTGCACCAGGCCTCCCTCTCATCTCTGCGGGGGGGGGCAGGGGGGGCTCTGGGGCGACAAGGCCCCTCTCCTCACTGCAAGCCCTTACTGCCAAACAGCAGGAGGAATAGGTGACACAGAGGTCGGGGGGGGTGGACACCAAACACCCCCCCCCCCCTCCACACACACACAATTCACCTCTCCATTCCCTTGCCTTCTCTCCTGCTAGAAGAACCAGACTGACCAGTCAGAGCAGCACTGGCCATTTAACCAAGCAGCCTCCAGCTCCTCTGCCCCAGCAGCAACACTGAATGCCTTAGACAGGGCGTGCGTGGGTCTGTACTACACAGAAAAGACTCTCTCTCTCTCCCTCACTCTATATCTCTCTCTCTCCCTCTCTCTCTCACTCTCTCTCTCTCACTCCGTCTCCCTCTCTCTCTCCCTCTCTCTCACTCACTCTATATCTCTCTCTCCCTCTCTCTCTCACTCTCTCTCTCTCACTCCCTGTCTCCCTCTCTCTCTCACTCCCTGTCTCCCTCTCTCTCTCTCTCACTCCCTCTCTCCCTGTTTCTCTTTTATATTGTGTATCCACCTCAGAGTTATGGACTGATCAGGAAGCCAAGTTTTTTTTTTTGATTAAAGCCTTCTCAGGCTATGTATTCTCACTGATGCAAAAAACGTAGACATAAAAGGATAGATTTCTCACACATTCCATTGATGAAAAAATCATCAGTGTTTGATATAAAGGGCAAGAGCAAAATCAAACTGTTTGTGGAAGAGGCCAAAGAAAACAGATGTTCATAAATCTGACTGTTATAAAGGTCATAATGGAATATTAATATAGTACTGCAAAATGAGATAAGCCAATTTTTTTGTTTCAAACAAAAGTTAATTGTGCTGTATTATATTATTCATTCTGTTTCACATCATTTTCAAAGTTATGAACATATCAGAGTTCTGATTGACCTCCATTCTCGAAGTGTTTATATCTCAGAATTTCTGTTATTTAATTTGTACTCCAGTTTCGCTCCCTGGTGTCAGCCGTGTGTCCTCCAAGCACATGGAACAGTCTGGATGCGTAAGCGGCCATTTCCTGTGTGGACACTGAAGGCATCGCAAGAAGCCGCCAAAAAACCTGTCACAAAAACCCGTCACTCTCAGCTCCGACTGCGCCACATTTCCCTGCGTCTGTTGGTTTCCCAGAATGCTCTTGTCAGTGGCCCTCCCTATGAACTGCTGGCCTGTGGAGGAAAATGGAGACTTCTAGAGCCTCCCCCGTGCCCACGGGGTGGTTGGGGAAGTTGAGGGGGGGGGCTTGCGTTAGCACTTGTGTTGTGCCTCTGGATTCCATTGTTATGCAAGGATTAGCAATGTCAAACTCTCAGGCTACGTCATCTTACCACTTTCCCAGCATTAGCCTGACTTGGGGAACCTTTAAAGACATTTCTCAGGGACATGCTGGCAGTTTAGCCATATGAATGGACATCTTACACACCCACACAGTCCCAGTGCATCCTCTAACCATACTTTCATGAGAAGAACAGACAGACTTGGCACTGGACATTAAAATTGCTATTTTGGGTTTTCTTTTTTCTTTTTTAAATTGGGAATTGCTAATCTGCCAAGTCTGTTGCTTCCTGAGTGGTCCAAATGTATATCATTTTTTCATAAAACACAGTCAAATCGAAGGGGTTATGAAGAGAATTTTTTTAACCAAACAGCATTCTGTGTTTTATTGCTTATTTACTTTAATACATAAACCCAGTTCATATGATTACCCCCCTCCATAATACAAATGTCACTGGCACACCCCATGCCGTTCCAATCTCCAATAAGCCCTGCAATGCCTGAAAAACAGATTTTACATGAAGATTCACATCAAAACAAGCCGGGTCATCTCCTGCTCAGTTTACACACACACACACACCCACACGCAAACACACACACACACAAACACAAACACACATGCACACACACACACACATGCACACGCACACATGCACACATACACACACACACATGCACACACACACACCCACACACATGCACACACGCACATGCACACACACATACACACACATGCACACACGCAAACACACACACACACGCAAACACAAACACACGTGCGCACACACATGCACATACGCTCACACACACACACCCACAAACACACACGCACATGCACACACTCACACATGCACATACGCGCACACACAAACAAAAACACACACACACACACATGCACACACACACGCACACAAACACCAACGCACAAGCACACACACACACACACACACACATGCATACACACACAAACACACACATGCACATACGCGCACACGTAAACACACACACACAGGCACATACACACACACACACACATGCACACACACACGCACACAAACACAAACGCACAAGCACACACACACACACACACACAGACTGTGTTTTTATGCAGCAGAACTGATTGCAGGAGGGCCGAGCTGCAGGGCTTTTAGCTGTAAAAGATGCTCTGGAGTCTATAATGCATTTCCATGGGGGGGATTTCTCCATCAGTGGGACTGAGGCGGCCGTTAATAGTGAAAGCAGGGATGGGGGGGGGGGGGGGGTTTGGTGGTGGGGTTGGTGGGGGGGTTTGGGTGATGAACCTCACAGACTGTCATTCCCAGTGTCTGCAAATGTACTTCATTTCAGCGCCACATTTTTCCATGACAATCTTGCCTATCTGAATGATGATCAGTATAGATGTGCTGTATTTCCCAAACCATATTACTCAATGACATATGACACAGGAAGCTGTCATGGTCAAATGTATTTAATGCCCAACACAAGGACCGCAAGACCACGAGCGTAAGGGTCAAACTACCAGCCCAACCCGCTGTATGTGATGAAGTGTGGAGCTGACAGTAGCAAGATCAGCGTTCAGCCAATCAGATACGTGCATGTGCACAGTGCTCATATTGATCCAAGGGAAACACTCACCCTTCCTTAATCCCATACTGGAGCACAGGAAGTGCAAGCGCAACCATGAGAGCTTTTACAGTAAGAGTGCATGATGGTAGCGTGTGTATCACCATAGTGCCTGTGCTGGGCTTACAGTAAGAGTGCGTGATGCTAGCGTGTGTATCACCATAGTGCCTGTGCTGGGCTTACAGTAAGAGTGCATGATGCTAGCCTGTGTATCACCATAGTGCCTGTGCTGTGCTTACAGTAAGAGTGCATGATGCTAGCGTGTGTATCACCATAGTACCTGTGCTGGGCTTACAGTAAGAGTGCATGATGCTAGCGTGTGTATCACCATAGTGCCTGTGCTGGTATTCATGTTATCTATCTCTCCGTCCACCATGTTCCCCTTGTCAGTATCCTATTTCTGTATTTCATCATGGGGTCCTCCATGACACAAACTAGGCCACAGTTCAGGTTTTTTTTAATGTATTTTTTCTTTTAGGTTGGAAGCACATTCAGGTCACAACAACATTCTAGTCCAGGGCCACCAAAGCCCTGAGGAAGCCTCGCCGCTGCAGACAAGCACGACAGGATCCGAGTCCTCAGCCCAGCAGCGCCAGTACGCCATGCTCCCCCCGGGCTCATCTAAAGGCCACAGCGTTCCAACACCGTTCTGTGACGTCATCACCAGGACTTCGATAATACGCGTAGATGGGGGAAAAATCAGAAACCTGGGAAATCTGCGGGGGGGAGAAGATGCTATGGATGCTATTTCAGAATTACCACGATCTGTCCTAATCTTACTGAATAAAGCATAACGCAGTTTCAAACTTCAAGCCTCTCAATTCACAGCTCATTCATTACATTTACAGCTTAAATGCCGTTGTGTTTTCTGGTCCCTCGCTGTCTATTTTCACATAGAGGCCTATTCATGACAACCTCTGTCAAGTGCACTTTAATGTTGCAGCAAACCTGTTTTCTCTCGTTGGAGTTAGTTGCATAGAAAAAGCCCTGAAGAATGAAATGATTAATTACGAAGTCATCGAATACTTCCCTTCCCCTTTTCAGATTAACAGTTGCATAGTCGTTATTTATTTAGGCCTATTAAAAAGGGGGTCAAGGCAGCACAATGGACAATTTTCTATACATTGTTCTCAAAGTGGTTTGGATTGAAAGAAACAGTCAGCACTCTAACTGCCTGGCTCAATTTCACCAAAGAGAACATTTTCGCTAGAGCATCGCCCCCTTTAAGTCAACTCTCTTGGGTTACACAGTAAATATTTACGTTTTCTTTGTGCGCTCTGCCTGCCCGCACACGGCTACGCTCGCCCCCTAGTGGCAGAAATAGTTTATTTCAAAGCAGACGACCAGAAGGCTTTCATCAACGGGAATTTTAGGAGGGAGGGGGGAGGGGGAGAGAGAGAATTTTGGTGGTTTCCCAAGCTCCTTATTTAAAAAAACTGGCGTTTTAAAGATGAGACGAGGTGAAACAAGACAAGTAGGACGTACCTCTGACGCAGACAGATGAAATAATTCCAAACAGATGGGTCATTGTTCTGGTTACCTTTTGGAATATTAATCACACATTTTACCAGTAAAAGAACAAATTACAGAATCACACGTACATTGGCGCATCATATGAATTACAGTGATAGGGTACATAAGAACCAAAATGCATCCCCTCCCTGTATCAGTATGAGAAAGAGTATTTACAGCTAAGATAGACTCCCTCCATTCAGTCCTTATCAGCTTGTTTATAGCCAGAACAGTTGAGTTTTTATCACCCTGAGCCTCTCCTGGCCCATTATAATGAAGATATGATATCTGGGTCTGATCAGAGCCTCCCTGTGGGCAGAATCTCATCACGGCGGCCGAACTCCCCCCCCCCCCCCCCCGCCCCCCGCGCTGACAGGGTGAGGTTCCCCTGCCTGGGGTGTGAATCTGGCCTCTTAGCTGCAGCTGTGGGAGTCAAAAGGCTATCAGTTCTCACCCTGTAGCAGGCACACACACACACACACACACACACACAGGCACACACACACACACACAGGCACACACACACACACAGACACAGACACACACAGACACACGCACACGCACACACACAGGTACACACACACACACAGGCACACACACACACGCACACAAACATATACATAAACACATGCACACAGACACAACACAGGCACACACACGCACACACACATGCACACACACACACACATACATGCATGCACACACACACCCCTATGCATGCATAAACACACACACCTGCATGCATGCACACGTAAACACACACCACACGCATGCACAAACACACACACGCGTGCATGCACACGCAAACATATGCACATACACACACCACACGCATGCATACACGCACAGATATGCAGGCACATGCATGATCACGCACACGTGTATATAAACAATTGAACACACATAAACACATACAGGCACACACTCTCTCACTCACACACGCACACACATACAAATGCAGACGCACCGAGTATCCGTGTGGGTTGCCATGGAAACCGTTCTTTATCAGTTCCGCGCAAATGGCATTTTCAAACAGTGCTAATGAAAGAGCGCTCGCGGAGTAGAGCGTACAGAGGGGTACAGCATTGCCATTTCCTCCTGAACGTCTCTCAGAATGGCAGAGCCAGCCGCGCTCGAGTGGCGCTACACAGACGCGTCTTCACAATAAGGAGGATAGCGGTCATTTAGCACTCTTAGATCAGCTGTTCTGAACAGGTTCCTGAATCGGGCATTGGAGAATACACCACGAACACCCGAAAACGAGGGTGGCACGCAAGCTGTCTGAATTCATGCTACGCACTTTTTAATAGATGGGGCTGTCAGATCACACTTGACCCGCGCCCCGAGGTGTGATGTTTGTTACGACACACCGACAGCACATCTAGCAGATTAGCAGCGCAATTACAGTAAACCTGAGCACGCGCAGCGATGTAACGGGCCAGTGCATTCATTATGCAGTTCACAGGGTTATGTATCCCCGCGGTTTGAATTTCGTCTGCACGAGAAACAGAGGTCCACCGTTGCTCTTGATGGATGGCTGTGTTTTGACAGAAGGGTACAAGTAATGCTCATGTGACCTGCTTTTGAAGATGAGCTAGTCTGATTCCTGACTGTGATTCCATTAATATGGCTTTTCTACATGCTTGACTTTACCCTTTGGACTTCATATTAATCTTTATCAACAAACCAATTCACTCTATAAAAGCCGTAATCCAGTAATTGTCTTTTCTAAATACTAATATTATTGTACAGAACTCATTATAGATCAAAGCAGCTGAATATTGCAGGTTATTATCCTCTGCTTGTGATCCCACTGCTCTTTTCATTCTGTTTTGTATCACTTGTTTTGAGGTTCAGTTAAATTAATTTTGTTCTTTCAGAAATTTGTTTTATCGTGGTTACTAATGTTGTGCATCTGCACACTTATTTCCTGTTTATGAAGTCCCACATAAAACTCTCAGTTGTCTAGTTGTAATTGCATGCGCAAGTACAAAAGCTCATGTGTAATCCATAATAATATTTTTACACAATCATAAATCACAAAACTACAAAAACTATTTTCACTTGTGCAAACATATGATTTCAACATCAGAAAGTAAACATCAGAAAATAGTCAAGACGGTCATTTCCATTTGCACACATATTTTGAAGACAGTAAACATTTGTTGGTATTGTTTCACATTTCAATGGAGATTTCAGATTTTGAATCACATTAACTGCTTTGAATCTAGTTTGTTAGGTATTCGGGAGCGTGAGATATTATTTTAATAACAGTGTGTAACTGTAATAAAGTGATAAATAACTGTGTCATCACTGGAGTCACTGAGGTTGAGTTCATATCACAGACCACCACTGGCAGGTGTGATCTGGCCCTGATATATGGGAGGTCAGGTCACATGGTCAACACTTCTCTTTATCTATTGGCTGAGACAATACTTGGAGGCTTTGACTGAAGTGGGATAATCTTGTTGACGTAAAGATAGTGCTGAAGAAGATAATCCATTTTAAGTGTTTTTTTTTATTATCAAAAGTGGTGGTTTTACTGACTAATCCTCTGCTACTGGAGTTGTGGGTGGTCACGTTACTGAAGAAGGAAATCTGGCAGGTGAATGGATATGAAGAGTAAAAACACAGACCAGGGAACACGCATATTTTAAAGATCAAGCTGGGAAAGATTATATCTCACATGCAGAGACAATCTACATATTCACAGCCAAAGAAATTCTATACAGCAAAACCATGACAAGTCCTAAAGATGTGACTTTCAGTTCCGTATTAATCAGTGTGATCAAGCATCGTAAAAAGACATTCATTTAACAGTAGGACAACATCCTTAGCATGACAACCAGAACAGTTGCTGAAGAAAAGCATCAGAACGGTACTTATACTTCTTTTTATTGCAACACCACACTGTTTATTGGTCATATGTCTGTCTTTTACAAGACTCTGCTCAGGGGGTGGTTGAGTGATGGGTGATTTTCGCTTTTGCCTCTGGCGAGGTAAAGGCGTTACCAGTCCTGCTTCTGAAACACGGGGCGCACCTTGCAGCCGAACAGTGGACCCCGACTCGTCCCCCATTTCATCTGCCAGAGCTTTCCATTCATTACCCTTTAAAGGGGTGTGACATCACAAACATGTGATTAGAATGCTCATAGCTGCACATTCTAATGCTGATGTCACAATCGCTACTGGTGACTGACAGCAATGGAGTTCTAGAATACTGACTTAGAATTTTGAACAAAAAAAAACATTAAAAAAAACTTACTCAACTAACTTTGAAGGGTTAATCAAGCATTGAATCACTGGTACTTCAAGATCTGTTGGCACAAAATGGAGGCTCTATTGTTTGCCGGTAATCCCAAGTTTGCCTTCGCTGCCGTCACCCCCTGGATGTTTGTGTGAGCCTTTGGGTAAGTTTGAGGGTGGCCGTGGTGTTTCCACTATGAATCAGATGCCATTGATCACAAGGGAGGACACCACTAACAGGGTGTACACAGGGACTAAGTAAACAGCTGTACTGACTCTAGAAGGGAGGATCCGTACACAAGGACTAAGTAAACAGCTGTACTGAATCTGGGGTGTGATGTCTCCGTTGTACTAGCTAATGCACTTGCTGAGCTGTCAGACAAAAAGGCCAGTGAACTGGGTCTCCACACCTTTCGACTGGGCAGGTATCTGTGGACTTGCTCTTAGTTTACAGACTGGGTAGGTATCTATGGACACGTCTTTAGTTTACAGACTGGGCAGGTATCCGTGGACTTGGCCTACCCTGGTCTTGCTCCAGCTCCTGAGACACAGTCCTCCCTGGGCAGCCGCACACAGCTCAGTGTGAGAAGTGAACCTGCAGCCCCCTCTTTACCAGTCAACTGTATTATAATGATCTAGATGAGAGGGAAACATACCCAGGCCACTTCTCCTCAAGCTCTCCAATGTCCTGTATGTATTTATATGTATAACATGCATTTGATTGATCACTTGATTGATTAATCAAATCATTGATTGACTGATTTGTCATGCAAACCCACAACATGCTGAATAACAGGTTCAGGGATGATGCAAGCAGATAATCAACCAAACTCACGTTCCATTGAGACCAAATTAAATAAAAAGCGGATGTTTCTTCAGCGGATGTTTCTTAAAATCCTTTATTTAGCGATAAGCTCCACTCTAATGACTGTAAACATCATTCCTGTTTTAATCTTGCAGCAGCCGTCTGCAGCTATACGCACCACCCCCAGCAGAAAGAGTGATTATGCTTTAAAGATCATTAGGTCCGCATGCTCATCATTAGCAGGTGATTGATGCGCCCGGTTTCTGATCAGCTTCTCCACTGAAAACATGGGCTGAAAGGAGACAATGGCGGCTGGGGCAGAACCGCGCGCGGATAACCTTGACGACGAACTGTTCCGCGGCGCTGCCGGGCGGTGCTAGGCACCCAGTCCGCTCAGTGGCGGGCGGGCGGGCGGGCGGGCGGAGCTGATGGAGTGAGCAGGGCCCCGAGCGGGGGAGGGGGGGGGGCTGCATCCAAACCCCGGAACGGGACCAAGAGTGTGTGCACGTGTCACCAGTGATGCTACACTGTGGTTGGAGAGCACCAACATCCCTCTGGTCTGGCAGAGGAGTTCTAGAACACTGACTTAGAATTGTGAAAAAACATTCTAAAAAACCCACTCTTCAAAGGGTTAAGCAGAGCTACATAAGGAGCCCAGTGTTCCAGAACTCCTCTGCTTTCAGGTATCAGTAGTGATTGTTACATTAGCACTTTAATTGCATGTCAATTGTCTGATTATAAACCTAGAATTGTGCAGTATGGAGCCAAATCATGACGCAGGGCAGAGTATTTGTCATCTTACAACTTAAAGGGTTAAGTGAGATCAGTGACCCAAATGCAGTTTGGAGGACAGATTTCTTTGGGATTCACTTCAGTTTGTGGGGTTTGCTGCCCTGTGCTCAAACTCGCCCAGTATCACTGTCCCATACAGACCCCGTGTGCTCAAACTCGCCCAGTATCACTGTCCCATACAGACCCCCTGTGCTCAAACTCGCACAGTATCACTGTCCCATACAGACCCCCTGTGCTCAAACTCGCCCAGTATCACTGTCCCATACAGACCCCCTGTGCTCAAACTCACACAGTATCACTGTCCCATACAGACCACCTGTGCTCAAACTCACCCAGTATCACTGTCCCATACGGACCCCCTGTGCTCAAACTCGCACAGTATCACTGTCCCATACAGACCCCCTGTGCTCAAACTTGCCCAGTATCACTGTCCCATACAGACCCCCTGTGCTCAAACTCGCCCAGTATCACTGTCCCATACAGACCCCCTGTGCTAAAACTCGCCCAGTATCACTGTCCCATAGGAACCTCCTGCTTCACAGATACTCGTGAGGTTTTGTGTCCTACACACTCAGGAAACTAATTTTGCTTTCCCAGAACAATCCCGGGAATGTTAAACTACATTTTTCCAACATGTGTCATGCATTTTTTTTGGATTCCCAGATTCCCATCGGATGTAATATTTTTAAAGTCAGAAGCATTGCAGGATCAGTCTAAAAAACTGTTATCCATCGCTATCAAACGTGTTTGGTCAGTTACATAAGTTTTATGGTTGCACAGATCTGCAGTGGAAACGCCGGGCGCTCTGAGGCGGGTTTGAGAGGCCTGCTGGATGGAATGCAGGCACCCTGGTTCTTCGGTGACCCTGACACAACTTTATAGGAGCAAAAATAGAATGTAAGACAAGTCTGGGAAATGTTCTTGTCTTAACTAATCGCACAACCATACTTGAAATCCAAACAGAGCTTTGCCCAGTATTTTTTTTCCACGTTCTTTGGCCGGCAGGGCCAGACCAGCGTCGAATACTAAAGGAGAAGCTCCAAGTGTGCTGTCACCCCCACCGCCTGCCCGTTCATCTGCAGCCCTTCGCCAAAGCACCGTCACGTCAGTGACACTCCCACGTCTCTTCTTAATCACGCCAGCGACTCTCGTAAAAACTCATTTCCATCGTCGCTCGCGGTCACTCCCACGGAATTCCTCTTTTAGCCGGCTGTCTCCAGGTAAAGAGCACGCAGTCTTCCGATCTCCTGGCTGTGGGCTGAATTCTCCCGCTTTTTTTCCCAGCTTCCCTTCCTCTTGCGCTTCATGTTTGACACTCGCTGCTCGCGGGGAATGGAGATTAATCTCGTGTCACACATCAGCACGCCAGGTGCCTCAAAGCGGCCGCTGACTCACCGGAAGGCCGAGTGCCGCTCGCTACGCCTGTCTCCTCCCCGCTCGCTGTCCTGTCTCCACCCCGCTCGCTGTCCTGTCTCCTCCCCACTCGCTGTCCTGTCTCCACCCCGCTCGCTGTCCTGTCTCCTCCCCGCTCGCTGTCCTGTCTCCTCCCCGCTCGCTGTCCTGTCTCCGCCCCGCTCGCTGTCCTGTCTCCGCCCCGCTCGCTACGCCTGTCTCCGTCCCGCTCGCTGTCCTGTCTCCACCCCGCTCGCTGTCCTGTCTCCACCCCGCTCGCTGTCCTGTCTCCACCCCGCTCGCTGTCCTGTCTCCACCCCGCTCGCTGTCCTGTCTCCACCCCGCTCGCTGTCCTGCCTCCGTCCCGCTCGCTGTCCTGTCTCCACCCCGCTCGCTGTCCTGTCTCCACCACGCTCGCTGTCCTGTCTCCACCACGCTCGCTGTCCTGTCTCCGCCCCGCTCGCTGTTATGCCTCCACCTGTCTGGTCACGTGGCCGATTGCACTGGTGAGACTATATAGAACCTGCCCGTGGTTTCTCAGCAGCAGAAATGACACGATATGTTCCCTAGATCTGAGGCAGGCATCCTATTCATGGGTATCATGGTCATATTACACATGTAATGTAACCTGGAGGCAATCTGAAATTACTTGTTCTGTGCTTGTTCTGTCAGCAATTTTACAGAACATTAATTTAAGTTGTCATAGTAACTATCAGCATTGCTGAAAAAGAAAAGTCATGTTAGTGTTACGTTTACACATATATTAATATTGATTGTTTTAGATTATTAAATATTATAAATACAGATGGGGGGGGGGGGGCAGAAGAGACGTGTCTGAAATGATTTTCACGATAAACAGGCATAAACAGGAGTTTTCATTAATCTTCTTGGAATGACCTGGAGGACTTCCTGTCTGGAGTATTCCCAGATCACAGATCCAGTCCTATGCTTCTGCTCACATTGCATTGTGATGAGACATACACAAGGCCCAGTTCTCAGGCGACTCTCATGCACATTTCGGCAATTTAATGGTAATCAAATGGCATTCTGCCCCCCCCCCCCCCCCCCCCCCCCAAAGAAATCAGTAAATTGGAAAAAGTAATTGCTTTTCAACTGTAACCACAAAGGAACAATCATTGACACTATATGTAACATGTCACTACAATATCCATGATATTTCATAACAGTAGCCCAAAGACAAATAAAAGGAACATTACTGTTTTTCCAACTTTTAATGTAGTCTTAATACCGTCTGTTGATATTTTTACGAATAAATAATAATAAGCCAAATCTTCTTATGGGCTCTTCTGCATTGTATAGAAACTCAGGGGTCATTTCAATTCCCAGCTGGGGCCCAGTCATTGCAGCCTTGAGCAAAGCTACTTAACCTGAATGGCTTCAATAAAATATCCGGCTGCACAAATGGATTTTATGCAGAAGAATGTCAGCTGTGTCTGGCCTGGATGAGGGAGACTGCTAAATGCCCAATGTCAATGCAGATGCATTGATAATATATTTGTGTTGAAAAATGCTTGTGCCTTTTAGACTGCTGAGTTAAAGATGGAAGCTGGTTCAATGGGTGCAGCCCTGAGACAGAGAGAGAGAGAGAGAGAGGGGGGGGGGGGGGGGGGGGGGAGAGAGGTGTATTGAAGAAGGTTGATATAATGAGGGCTAAATTTATGCACTGTCATATTGTAAGCATGGGAATCTACATTCACCGTGACTTGACACCACAATCCCTGTAGATGACTCGGTCTAATTAGAAAATAGCTCTGCAAAATGGGGATGACTTCACTGAGCTATTTTGGTTTAAAGTAGGCCAAACAAAACTCATCTGCCACCACAGCCGTTTCATCTTATCGCACGCGGAACTTACGACTTTCAACTTACGACGCGAAATATCGGGTCCACGCGGAGTTAAAGGTCCTGCGTAATCAGCATGTGCGGGCACGAGCTGGGCCGTTTTAATCATGTTGCTAATCGAACACTTGTTTTTCCGGAAAGCCCTGCATATTGCCGGTGTCATCTGATGAATATGTAGCCAAATGATGAATTCTGCATTTGTTTTCAGAGCAATTAAATTCTCAGCGTGTCTTTGCCCTGCCGCTGAGGATAAATAACAGCTTTGGATAAATAATGCTGCCAGAGATATCCCGCCAACAGCGCCAGGGCCTCCGCCGCAGAACGGAAGCGTCTCCTTTCCTAAGTACAGCCGTTCATTCTGTTTTCATTAGAAGAGTAAACGGGGAGCATATGCAAGAAATAGTTCAATGTGCTGAATATAATTCATATTTGGTCAAAGCAAACAAACACACCAGCATGCGATCGGATGTTTCAACAAAGCTCTTCTGCTAAAATGTAGTCACAAGTGTAAAGGAACATATGATCGGAATTAATTTCATTTAGTGAATGGTTTTGCAGCAGAAAAGTCTCCCTGTCTTATATGAGGTGCTCGTGACAGCGCATCCTGCCGTATGTTCATGGTCACCTCGTCTGTGGTATTTATGTTCTAGAACACCTATGACGCGATCACATCAACTCCTGCAGTCGCCTGCACAACTTCGGCAATCAAGCGCACCACGTGGCCGCTGCAGGTCGGAGCGGCCAGTCACTTGCCATTATCGCGTGTCAGCTGTCCGCTTCTTCTGAGCGACAAGGCAATTACGGAGACCATCGTTATCACTGTCCGGGGATTCAGGCGCGTGAGTATACGGGCCGGTCAGCTGGCTGCCGTTGTCACTCTATGGTCTCAGTTCACACGAACCTGGAAATTTGCCGTTTTCTTAAAAAAAAAAATCCCTTTCAGTGCACCCAGTGAGACCAGAAACATCATCACATATTTATAGAATTTAATTAACTACTAAATTAAAAAAATCCATGCAGTAGAAAATGGTTTTGCAATAAAATATAATACTGTCGCAAAGCCTCTAAATAACGTGTTTTATTCAAACAATCTGCTGTTGATTGGTGCGAAACCGCGCGCCGCAGCCAGCTAGTTTGTGAAACGCCTCAGAAGTGCCGCGTTTAAGTGGCGCAGACATAATTAAAGCCCACAAACACACCGACATAAATGCAAATACAGAAAACTCATTAACTCCCATAATTCCCCGTTTCCTTGTTACGCTCTCCTAGACTCTAAAAGCACGATTAAAACCTCTGTTCAGATTCAGGGTGTGGCATGGCGGAGTGACAGCAGACGGGTGGTAAGGCAGTGAGATTCTGTTACTGTCGGCGACCACCTCTGCTCGCGCTCGGATTCGGCGGCTGCTGCGTTTTCAGGTCCGTTTCACAGAGACGGGGCTGCCGCTCCGCTTGAAAGTTAACAATTAGGTCTGTCAATCATCAGGAAACGCGGCTTGTCTTTTAGGCATTAAAGAAATGCACGATCCGCAATGATTGGCATGGCATTTACCAGAAGAAGAAGTCTTAAAGAACGTTCATGATAAGCAGAGGCAGAGGAAATATGGAAGTAGCTGCTTCATTCAGTTAACACTTTAACCACTAGATCCAATAAAAGTGGCAATGAATTTAAATACCCTGAATATTACATTCATTTTTTGAATAAGATTAATTGATCAACAGAACTGCATGGCAGAAGGTTTGGGGGAACATGTCCATACATTGTTTGGATGACAGATCACATGGCTGCCATTGGGACTCTGTAATTGTAGCACATCAGTCTGAAGCACTGGCATGAAACAGCGCAAATAAGTTGCGAAAGACGCTTTGACATTTTTCTGATGAACTGATATGGTGCAGAAATTGCCATCCAAGCCAAACCAGCGGGGTGCACGAGGGTTCGAAAAACAAATGATTGCACATGCAGTTAGTTACCGGAGGATTTATGCTGTAAAGCCTAACTGCCTTGTTAATGCCATCTTCCCAGCTCTTAAAGTCTGAGCCATCGCGGCTCCCCTCAGGGCAGCCATATCTTTAGATGTTAGAAAGTGTGTCTGCGTTGATGGATGAACCCCATGGAGCTGCAGCAGGCCTTACGTCAGACGGTTTAATAACTAACACAGAGCTCCCCGCTCCCGCCCCGGCCCAGCCCGACTCCGCTCCCGACGGCGCTGCGCGTGAACACAGGAAGCGCACGCGTGCCGCTCCGCAAGGCGCTCGTATGGAACACGCAAGAACGCGTCTGAACCGGATTCTCATCCCCCCGCCCCTACCACAGTCACCATGGTCCTTACATTGTACTGCTCCCCTACGTGATGTCTGGCTAAAACCCTGTGCCTGTATACAACCAACATGTGTGCGAGGGGGGGCGGGGGGGGGCAGGGGTGAGCTCCTTCCACCCCCGCTGGGTCCTCACTGTGCAGATTAAGAGGTCCGGCTGAAGCAGGTGTACTGTATGCGACTGTACCGGCCCCAGAGGCAGCCCACTGTGGAGCCACTAACTTACCCACCTAATGAACAATCAATGTCATCAGTGAAATTAAACCACCCAGCTCCCATCTCCCATCTCCCAGCCCTCAGCTCCCATCTCCCAGCTCCCATCTCCCAGCTCCCATCTCTCAGCTCCCATCTCACATCTCCCAGCTCCCATCTCCCTGCTCCCAGCTCTCAGCTCCCAGCTCCCATCTCACATCTCCCAGCTCTCAGCTCCCAGCTCCCACCACTGTGTTACTCCACCACTGTATTACTCTACTGCTGTGTTACTACACCACTGTGTTATGCCATCACTGTATTACTCAATCACTGTGTTACTCCATCGCAGTGTTACTTCACTGCTGTGTTACTCCATTGCAGTGTTACTCCATCACTGTGTTACTCCACCCTCCCATCTTCCCCACTTTCATTCTAAAGGGATGGGAAGGGTTAAACCTTTCCTCCACCTGCCTGCCGGGTTTTGCTTATCTCAGTCATTTTTAGTGTTTGGTGCAGAAGCGTAATGGCGGCTGACAGTGTGTTGAGTGAGGCTGACCGTGAGCACTTAGCCGGGCTGAGTAAAGCATGTGTGCCAGGCGGTAAGTGCTCGGCGGTGTCCTCTGTGGCGGTTACGGCATGGGATGCATTCTCCCTGCGTGGGAGAGCAGCGCAGGAGAGCAGCACAGTGGACCTGCGCAGGAGAGCAGCACAGGAGAGCAGCACAGTGGACCTGCGCGGGAGAGCAGCGCAGGAGAGCAGCGTAGTAGACCTGCGTGGGAGAGCAACGCAGGAGAGCAGCGCAGCGGACCTGTGTGGGAGAGCAGCGCAGGAGAGCAGCGCAGTGGACCTGTGTGGGAGAGCAGCACAGGAGAGCAGTGCAGTGGACCTGTGTGGGAGAGCAGCACAGGAGAGCAGCGCAGTGGACCTGCGTGGGAGAGCAGCACAGTGCACCTGCGCGGGAGAGCAGCGCAGGAGAGCAGAGCAGCAGACCTGCACGGGAGAGCAGCGCAGGAGAGCAGCACAGTGGACCTGCACGGGAGAGCAGCACAGGAGAGCAGCACAGTGGACCTGCGTGGGAGAGCAGCGCAGGAGAGGAGAGCAGCAGATCTGCGTGGGAGAGCAGCACAGTGCACCTGCGCGGGAGAGCAGCGCCGGAGAGCAGCACAGTGGACCTGCGTGGGAGAGCAGCGCAGGAGAGCAGAGCAGCAGACCTGCGCGGGAGAGCAGCGCAGGAGAGCAGCACAGTGGACCTGCGCGGGAGAGCAGCGCAGGAGAGCAGCGCAGTGGACCTGCGCGGGAGAGCAGCGCAGGAGAGCAGAGCAGCAGACCTGCGCGGGAGAGCAGCACAGGAGAGCAGCACAGTGGACCTGCGCGGGAGAGCAGCGCAGGAGAGCAGCACAGTGGACCTGCGCGGGAGAGCAGCGCAGGAGAGCAGCACAGTGGACCTGCGCGGGAGAGCAGCGCAGGAGAGCAGCGCAGTGGACCTGCGTATGCAGAAACGCTCTGCAGGGTCTGCTGAGGCCCATGAAAGCGCAGGTAATAAATGCTCTTCCCGGTCCCAGCCCGGACTCCCCTGACAGGGCGTCTCTCTTACAGCACATAAACACAGTTTAAGCAGCACACTGCGCAGAGTTATAAAATGCACTGGAGGGGGAAATTCATTGTCTTTTTAAAGTGCATGTGCTTTTCAGATCAACTGTATGTTTGACAAAAAATATATATGTGCATGTTACTCCAGCTCGGTGACTTACAGCACTGCAGTAAATCACTGCTCTTCCTCCACAGGGCTCAAGGTGAGGCTGAATTATGATACATTATTACACTGAGTGCTACAGAGTATACTCCTGTCCTCAGATTCACACTTGAGTGATGACTTCATAGGCGTAATTAATCATGATAATATAGATGTTGCTCCCTGTTTTAAGCTGAGGGGTGCTGAACACCTCTCTACCGTATCCGTAAATGTAAAACAAGCCAAATAAATGGAGAACTGCACATTTTAGCATCTCATCAGTAACATGGGACCTGCTAGATAAAGCGAAGCGGAGTGGTTGCTCGGTTTGGTAGCGGTGTGTGTGCTGCTGAGTGTTTCACGTCTTCTTCACTGTGGCCTTTTATCTTTACCGTTCTGTTCTGCTGTCAATTCAAAACTGCAGATTTTATCTCAAGCCCTAAGGTATCAAAATTTAAGTTTAGCTTAGGTTTTATTACACACAGACACACGTGTGTGCATGTTCTTAGGTTCTAAAACTGTCATACCGGTCACGCATGTAAGACTCGGCAGAATGGGGCTGCATTCACATCAGTGAAGTTCTCCCAGCTGTGACATAACAATCACTATCTGAGCACATCCCCATCGGCGTGGGACCCCAGCCCCGCTCAGCGGGTTCCAGAGGGGACAGCCCGATATAACAAAAAACCGCTGAGTTTGCAAAGATTATTTATGTGCCCTTTGTTGGTTTGGTGCTTTCGGGGGGGGGGGGGGGGGGGGGGGTCTGGATAAGACGTGTATTGGCCAGGAAGAAATGTGTTCTCAGACCCTCTCACCAGGATCACAGAAAGTTTCACTCCAGTCCCAAATAATTTCTACCAGCGTCTCAGGAAGGGAACATGGGAAATGATCGTTGCAACTCAAATACTCAAATTATTTCTCCCCTTTAACTTTCTGGTGTGGTCAAGAAGGGCGGGGTCAGATAGGTGAGGGGGGATTATATCAGAGATCCATCTCCACCTGCGCAGTACTCCCAAAAACCTGCACTCAGAACTTTACTCCCACACACATACTCTAAGCACTGCACTCTCATACACATACTCTCAGAGCTATACTCTCACACACACATACTCTCAGCACTATACTCTCACACACACATACTCTCAGAGCTATACTCTCACACACACATACTCTCAGAGCTATACTCTCACACACACATACTCTCAGTGCTATACTCCACACACACACACTCTCAGCGCTGTACTCTCACACCCATACTCTCACGCACATACTCTCAGCACTATACTCCACACACACATACTCTCAGCACTATACTCTCACGCACATACTCTCAGCACTGTACTCTCACACACACACACATACACTCAGCACTATACTCCACACACACATACTCTCAGTGCTGTACTCTCACACCCATACTCTCACACACAAACACTCTCAGCACTATACTCCCACACACATACTCTCAGCACTATACTCCCACACACATACTCTCAGCACTATACTCCACACACACATACTCTCAGCACTAAACTCGCACAAATACTCTCAGCGCTATACTCTCACACACACATACACTCTGTGTGGATTTTTTTTTCTTTCATTTCAACAAACCTGGAAGGAAGTCTTTAAAATATTTATTTAGGAGGCCTATTCATTGCAGAACACACAGTAGAGTAATAGACTTGTCTGTTATTTCATTGCTTCATAGCCTTTCATTCTTTTTACCTCACTGCCCAAATTCCACAGCAGCCAAATTCCCAGCTAGCTCACTTTGTGCACAACAGTGCCTCTCAATGGCCATTTACGGTAAAAGCATGCCATAGGCGTACCCCTCCCCCCACGGTCTGTAAAGCAGGTCCTGGAGGGGCCAGCTGCGTGCTGGATGTGTCGACCGGAGTACTCTCACTGGACTCATTTTTAAATTCTAGACTTTTTTTCTCCCAAGAAAAATTCAAATTAATTTCACGCTCCAGTCAGATACAGGTGTTTTTACTGTTAAATGACTTGCAAATGCTTTCCCCAGAAGTTCCCCAGACACACTAAGCTCCGTGACCCCTACCGCATTACATAAACCCCTACATACGCGATCACTGTATGCAAAGTGTGTGACATAGAGAGGGCTGGCCTGGATTCAATAACATTTGTCCGTCGTTTTGACAATTGAAAACAAGTATTCGTGTTTTTCATGGTACACACAGTTTAGTGAGTTAAACAATCATCAAAATTAACTTGCCAAATTTAAAAATTAACACTAACTTTCACTTTGATATTTATTGAATGCAGGTCATCATTGTACAAATTAAACTTGTTTTCAATAAATTCCTTTCGCAGCTTTGAAATGTTTGCTTACATGCAAATGTTTCTGCGTCTGCGCTGTTCAGTCCTGATTACGTCCTTCAGTCGTGCAGAATAATACGTTTCTGAGGTGTCTTCACTAACACTGAGCTGTTGTTGTGCAGTGCATCTTGGGAAAGCCCAGGGAGGTTTTGTCTGGTCTGTTATTTGTGAGGATTCACCACATGACATCCATTTGAAGTTTGAAAATCGCTTCAGGAAAATGATTAAAAGGCAAAACTTTTTTTTCTATTTAAACGTTACACATCATATTTGTTACAAAATTGCTTTATTTATCTTACTTGATGTCGACTTACCTAAGTGAAAGTTAACACTCCTGCCTTTAGTGTATGAGCCAGCTTTAATGAGACTATGACCTGTAAGAGCCACATGCTGAAGCTGGCATCTCTTCACCAAAGGAACACCCAGGTGGGTAACGAGTAGTTCCAGGTGTGGGAGGGTTCTGAGGTTGAGATATCAGGTGAAATACCTGAGGGACGTGCTTTGTTCAGATGTCCTTTCACCATCTGGGACGCAAGTATACGGTTCCCAAGTGGCATTTCTTTCCGAATTTCCACCACAGAATTTTGCCAGTTAACACATTCTCATATTCCCATCAGTTTGCCTATAAATCCCCATTTATTAGCTTGTAGGTTTGTAATGTTCCAGTTTACGTTTGAATCACAAACCCCCCATTTTTTCTCTCTTTTTTGTTCAGTAGCGTTCGGGAGATGGGTGATTATGTCGCCTTTACGAGCCGCGGCTGCGGCCGTGCTCATTCTTCACAGTCACCGGCTCGGAGAGAACGGACCAACGGGCCAATATCCAGCCTGAATTAGATGTCACTCGTAAAAGGTGCGATCTGAGACAGGAGGGAAATACTGCACAAGGAAATAATCAGGCCGTTATATCGATTTCTGAGGGTGACACTGCTGTCCTTAACACACTCGCGCCTACAGAGAGCTCCGCTACATAATTCTGGACAAGACCCCCGTTTTTTTGCAGGGGTGTTACAGAGCTTTAGCGATGTGGAGTCTTTACTCGCTGGTCTGGAAATGTTATTAGCCTGGTCTGGCTGTACTTCTCATATTAATCAGGTCACTATATTTGCGTTTGTCTTGTATTGTACTTCCCTGTGGGTACAAGTGTCTGTTAAATAGATACAATGTAATGAAATGCGTGTCCTGTCAGTAAACCTGAGCAGAGTAATATTCGGAGCCAAGAACTCTGAACTAAAATCTCCCTTTCTTGTTTGTGTCTCCCCTCCCCCCCCCCCCCCGTTCCCATATCCTGTGTGAAAGGGAATATGCTGCATTCTGTAAATATGGTGGTCTAATGAGGAAGAGGGACGAGCACTGCGGGGAAATGCGGAAGTCCAACGCAGAGCAAACAACGCAAAACCGCATCAGACACACAAATCTGCACATTTCGGACTCGGACCCGGTGAAAGAGATGAAGCCGGATAAATAAGTTTAATTGCGACTTTTTCGGCTCCCGGGATGCTGTTATCACAGACCGGGCCAGCGCAGGCAGCGATGGCATGTAATTGGGTGGTCAATCACGACGACTGCTTAAAAATAAAAAAGTGAAAAGATCCTGGCTGGCCTCGTTGAGCCAGTGACCCAGAAGGAACTGAACAGCTCCGTCTACTTACTTTTCTTTATGGGGATGGGGATGGGGGTGGGGGTGGGGGTGGGGGGAGGATATTTATTGGATGGATGTGTCACGGAAGAAAAAAACAAAACAAATAAGAATAAATAAGGCTGTGTGTGAAGGTGGCGCACAGACACGGGCACGAGCCTGTTAAACTCCGGAGCCCAACACATTTCCGCAGCTCTCTCTGGAGCTTGAGGTAATAGGATCTCAAAACCGCGGCCTGTTTAGGTGTGCGGAGGTGTGATTCAGAGAACACGCTCGTCATTAACTGCCTCACATTCGCTCAGTCGCCCAGATCCTCTCTCTCTCTCGTTATTTCTCCTTCCCTAGAATTCCTTTGGCGAGTTGTAATTGAACAGAGAAGGTAATTGTGGGTGTCAGTGTAGGGCCGGGTGCCGGTAGCGGTGTGCTATATTTTTAGTGATGCATATAATTCTGTAAACGAGGTGCGTTTCTCTCAAAATCCCAGAGCAGCACAGGCCGGAACGCACAAGCGAGGGAGCCCAGACAACAAGGAAATAGCATTAAAGTGATATTTATCCTCCCGAAACACTGTCGTCAGTTATTGTTTCAGTAATACGCGTGCATGCTTACTAAAAGAAATTGATACAGAAATAAAAATAACATCATTACTAGCTCTCTGTTTGTTTAGGAAACGCTGGCGGGTTCAGGCAGGGAGTGTATAACGCTGCAAGTCGCTTGCTGAGGTGGTGTGACTCATCCGTCCTATTGTGATGGAATCGTTCCCTTGCTGTTAGGAGTTCCTCGGCCAATGTGTACGCAGGCTGTTTTCTCAGTGCATCTCGAAACTGGCTCACATCCTACAGTCTGAGATAACAAATCACCTTTCAGCTCGACTCCTTTGTTCAAATACCTGTTTAATGTTCAAACAAACCCTCTGCTCTTCCAGGTCTTTTCTTCTACGGCTGGGCTGTTTACTTTTAAAAACTTTGAAATCTGTATGTAACTAAGGCGTTTCAGTCTGTTCAGCGTTTGAGTGGAAAAAATGCACCCCTGCCACCTCCCACACTTCATGAAGGACTGGAAATTTAGTGAGTTGTTATTCACTATAGGGATTGTATTTACTTTATGTGATATCCAATCAGAGTAACAAATATTTTTAAGGCCATAATTTTTCATAAAAATCTGCTGATCACCTGCTTATGTAATCATGTTTTGTTTTCATGTAAATGTACACATACATGGATGTTTGTGGACATTAAAAAGATTTTAAAGATTTAGCTAATTTTAGTTTCATAATTCACAGTTGTACATAGTGCACCTTGCTCCATATTTCAGTTATTGAAAGTAGCTTTAAGAATGTATCAAAGGTAAAAAAAAATAAAAATAAATAATAATAATAATAAACTATGGTAATGAAAGATCATGTATGATTGCATGACTTGCATAAGTTGTGTTACATGGAATATATTAAATATCCTCAGATAAGCTGGAGGTTATAATGATTTAGTTTATAGATAAGCTGGAGGTTGGAATGATTTGGTTTATAGATAAGCTGGAGGTTTTAGTTTATATAGTTTAGAATGATTTAGTTTATAGTCAGGTGAGACAGCAGCTCACTGAGGAACCCATGCTAACAAAACTATTTCACTGTCTTCGCTTGATGCACAAACAGAACTTTTTGAGGGAACAATTGTCTTGGTCCTTCCTGGACGATTCCTATTTCAGGGAACATGACTACGGAGAGATAAATGGGCAAGCACTAATATTTATTATAACATACTGGAGAAGGCCCTCTGGGTGAAAAACATAATGTTCCTTACAAGATGCTGCTCATATAAACCATGTCTTTTGGAAATGTAAATAGAGACAGTGAAGAACTGGCTCAGTCGCAGAAACACTACATCATTTGGCAATGCTGTGATATCACTCCAGTTTCTGAACGGCAGCCCATTTCCCCGGCTACGAGAGTCCAGAAGATCAGTCAGGAGCTCTGAGGCAGCCAGCTCTGGAATGGAGCAGAGTTTGTAAAAAGTTTATTATTTTTTTAAGTGTGTTGTTTTGTACCTTAAAAGCAATGGTTGACATTTCTTTCATGTGACAAGTACATCACAACAGTCCACTATCAAATTATTAGTTTGATTAGATTAGTTTATTAGAAGCCAAATCTTTTGCCTATTGTATACTTTCAATGATAAGCTACTGTTACTGATTCCGTATTATATACCAAACATATAAACCGACAAATAGATCTAAAGACAGATTAGATAGATCAATGAAGACCACACACCAATACTGAAAAGGTGCGGAATAATGCCAAAAACAATTTCATTTTCAACAGAGGTCCACTGTGTAATAACTGGCTTTTCCTAAAACTGCAAGGCACGTAGAAATAAAGCACAACTTCACCAAGTGATAAGCGTTGTAGTAACCAAAAACACCTCAATTCAGACACGAAACAAAAATGTTTCTGTGAATCAAAACACCAAAAGGGGCACCAGATGTCCTTATGCAAACAACCTTCCTCTTGCCTCAGAAATCAGCAGAATTATGCATCAGGACAGCACTTCCTGTCTTCCAAACTCCACCCCTCCTGACAGACGAGCTCACATTCATCACCTTAAAAGGGCGTGGCTCCTGATGTGTAAAGACTGCAATACGTGTTGAAAATAAAACTGAAAATGTGCATCTGTGGGAAAGGCATCTTACTCTAATATACATTACATTATCAGATTCAGTGGAAGCCTGCTTATTTCTTGATGACAATACTATACATGAAACGTTTCAAGCATGCAGACAATGTTTTACAATAAGTGAGGTACTTCATAATATATAATGCATAATAACTACTTCATAAAAAAATAAATAAAATAAAAGCTGGTCCCATGGAGCTTGTAAAAGCATTTATATCAGTAGCAGTAACTCAGTAGTAAAATATATGAAGCAGGAAGTGTGTAATAAATGGTTCCAGGCCGGTAAAATAAAATGCTGGAGTTCTAAAGCTGTGTTTTAAAAGCAGCGCAGTGTCTCGGGGGGAAGTGCTATTTTTACTCCAGAGTTAAAGATAACCTGAGCGCTTTGGGCTGGTTTAGGACATTCATCTCCCTCCTGATTTCTGTGTGAGTGGGGCGACGCGAGTCTTCCAGGTTTGGGGCTCCAAGTCTGGCCGCGATGCTTCTGCACGTGCTGTGAGTTCCACACAACCAGCGGAACCCCTCTGGGCTTCTCTGCCCCAAAACCAGGCTGTCCCGGGTCAGCCCGTCCCAGGGAACCCCCTGCCCCGGGAATCCTTGCCTTCCTCCTGCCAAAACCAGGATCCATGAGGCAGCAGGCTACCTGATGGGTTCCGTCCCTGAAGGGTTCCGTCCCTTTAGGGTTCTGTCCCTGTGCTCAGAATCGGGTGGTTTAACGGAGCTTCGCTCCTTTCTCCAAATCATCTGAGTGAACGAATCGTCTGAGTGAACGAATCATCTGAGTGAACGAATCGCCTGAGTGAACAAATTGTCTGAATGAACGAATCGTCTGAGTGAATGAATCGCCTGAGTGAATGTGTCTAGGCCACAGGAAAAATTATTAATTTGAGAATATGCATTCAGAAGTGCCAAGTCTTTTATGAAGATAGCCAATGGATAACTGGGGAAGTCAAACAATTATATCTAAAAAAAAAAAAAAAAAAGGTTTGTCACCCTTCTTTCCTTTCCGCAGGCCGGTTGGGCGGGGTTCTGAGGCAGTGTTCACCGGACGGGACGGGACGGAAACGGCGTTACAATGCTGCCCCTCTGGGCTCGCGCTCGTGGTGCCGAAGCCCCACGAACAATCAGTCTTCCTTTCAGGTGTTCGGCTGAAACAAACGAGCCACCGATTCAGCTCTTAAACCGGTGGCTCTGCCCCGAGCGACACGCCGGCGGCAGGTCTGTCTGAGACCCGGGGCCCGCTGAAATCCCGTTGGCCCCGCAGACCGCACACGTGCGGCTCAGAGCAAGAGACAGTATTTAAGCGTTTAGTTTCCTGACGTGCAGTGGCGAAGGGCCGTAACAGCACAGTGCTACGCACAGGAGGACTGAGAGCGATGTCACCGCTGTGTGTGACTGAGAGCGATGTCACCGCTGTGTGTGACAGCGCAGGAGGACTGAGAGCGATGTCATCGCTGTGTGACAGTGCAGGAGGACTGAGAGCGATGTCATCGCTGTGTGTGACTGAGAGCGATGTCACCGCTGTGTGTGACAGCGCAGGAGGACTGAGAGCGATGTCACCGCTGTGTGTGACTGAGAGCGATGTCACCGCTGTGTGTGACAGCGCAGGAGGACTGAGAGCGATGTCATCGCTGTGTGTGACTGAGAGCGATGTCACCGCTGTGTGTGACAGCGCAGGAGGACTGAGAGCGATGTCATCGCTGTGTGTGACAGCGCAGGAGGACTGAGAGCGATGTCATCGCTGTGTGTGACAGCGCAGGAGGACTGAGAGCGATGTCATCGCTGTGTGTGACAGCGCAGGAGGACTGAGAGCAATGTCATCGCTGTGTGTGACAGCGCAGGAGGACTGAGAGCGATGTCATCGCTGTGTGTGACAGCGCAGGAGGACTGAGAGCGATGTCATCGCTGTGTGTGACAGCGCAGGAGGACTGAGAGCGATGTCACCGCTGTGTGTGATCATTAAAGCCGCGCCTCCACCGATCACCCATAACGGAGCAGTGCTACACCACGCTGCTTTAACAGCATAACCCCGGGCTCAGAACAGCCCGTTTACTTCAGCCCCCTGGTCAAGTGGGTTTATCATCTCTCCACAGGTCTGTTATACACTTGTAAAACAAATACTCCCCCAAAGGCTCCAGTTTTCTCCATCCAGAATTATATCAGGCAGTTTTTTTTTAAATCTGCACACACACACGCACACACACACATATATACATAGATATATATACACATACATCTCTTTAATGTGGTTATTATTATTATTATTATTTTACTGTGAACCAAAATATTTGCTCTAATATTTAATGTAAATATTGTAGAGAAGGGCACAGGTTCGGATTTTTTAACCACTTTACATAGTCATATTCAAATAGCAATAATACAGTTAAATAAAAACAGGGACAGATCCTCTGATCAGACGGTTAAATCACAGCTGATACTGTTGAGTGGGAGGAGCTAGTTCATAACTCGCATTTCAGTGGAATTGCCAACAATTTATTTTATTAATATACTTGACATTTTATCAGCTGGGTGCGTGTGACATTGACCCTTAATGTGGGAAACTCACACATTAGACTGCAGGTCTCTGCTGACAGTGTAAATGGCTGTGGATAGTTATTTATTACTTAACTAGCTGGCAAACCTCTCTCTGCACTCCAAACAAGCAGACCGAGTCAGCTGACCTCTCTGTGACAATCCAGCTCTGAACACACAGACACGCTAACCACTACATGCACGCTAACAGCTATAGGCACGCTAACCACTACATGCACGCTAACAGCTACAGGCACGCTAATCACTACATGCACGCTAACAGCTACAGGCACGCTAACCACTACATGCACGCTAACAGCTATAGGCACGCTAACAGCTACAGGCACGCTAACCAGTACATGCATGCTAACCACTACATGCAGGCTAACAGCTATAGGCACGCTAACCACTACATGCAGGCTAACAGCTACAGGCGCGCTAACAGCTACAAGCACGCTAACAGCTACATGCACGCTAACAGCTACAGACACGCTAACCAGTACATGCACGCTAACAGCTACAGACACATTAACCAGTACATGCATGCTAACAGCTACAGGCACGCTAACAGCTACAGACACACTAACCAGTACATGCATGCTAACAGCTACAGGCGCGCTAACCACTATAGGCACGCTAACAGCTCCATGTTCACACTCAGACTGCATCCAGCTTTCCACAGTCATTTTCCCAACACAGATCTTCATTGCTGGAAGACATGCTTGTTTGTTTGTGGTGTTTTTATACTATGCAAAAATTTATGCAAAAAAGGTGTAGCATTTTGTCACTGTCTAACAAGCTGCATCATATGTGTGTTAACCCACAGAAGCTAGGTACATTAGATATTATAATTATCATTTCATATTGTTTGTAAGGACTGGAAAAGAAGTGTAGCCAGCTAATATAACTGGTATATTGCTCGGGTTATAACAGCACAAGCATTATGAGCCTATGTACAGCATTGCTTAATTAGGTATTTTGTGAGTAAATGAGATCCCCCATAGCGACCTTCATTGGTGGCTTTTAAAGTTCCAAATGGATCTATTAAGGTCATTTTCAGTTTGTGCCAGAGGCTAGAATGTGTATGGTTGCCATGTTGCCATGAAACAGTTAATGTCATGCGGTGAATTTTCATTTCTGGTCTTATGCGCTGCAGCGCACCCTACTGGGCGTACGAAGGGACTGCATCTCTGACACGGACGAAACCCTCGCGACGATCCGATAGGCTGCTATCCCCAAAGTGGCCAATCATAAGTGAATATGTGTCCCGTTGATGAATAGCTTGCAGGAATCCGTCCAGTTGGACGAGCTCCAGACGTCGGAGTAATGGAGTGCCCGTGACTGCCTTCAGCATAATAAGGCAGGATATTATTTCTATTTATACTTAAGGAATAAAGTCAATGGTGAATGCTGAGCTCTTTCTCAGACACCAAGACAAAGGGGATTATGTGTGTCTGAGTACATGTGTGAGCCCCGGCCAGACAAAATGGAGAAAGCAGCTTGTGGGGTCTGCCTGTGCTCGTTTTCTGAAATTTAAAACTTGTGAGCACGGAAGCTTTTGTGTGTGTGTGTGTGTGTGTGTGTGTGTGTGTGAGCGAGAGTGTAACTGTGTGTGTCTGTGAGACTGTGTGTGTCTATGTGTGAGTGTGGAGATCAAAGTATGGTGAGCAAAGCGACTAGCAAAATATTGCTCAGTTTCCTCCATTATAGGCAGTCGCGGTATTTGGAGGAAAAGATGTTTCTTGTATCCATAATGTTTCCTGTCGGTGCAATTGAGATGCAAATGTCTAACCTGCATTTTGTTTGCGTTATCCCTACTAGTATGCTTTCTGCTGCTCAAGTGAAGTATATCAGACAGCAACTGAAATATATTTGGGCCCTCATGATGTATTTTATAAATGTGGACCTAAAGAAAGAATTAAAATGTGTGTGTGAGAGTGTGTGTGTGTGTGTGTGTGTGTGTGTGTGTGAGTGTGTGTACAGGACTGCACAGTGTGGGGGTGCTGTCCAGTGAGTCACAGCTGTGGAATTTCAGCTCAGTGGTCGTACAGTTCCAAAATGGCCGCTGCAGCAGCCCTCCTGAGCTTTCGCTGATCTCCATGGGGTCCTTTAAAACCTTACAGAACATGCGTATGTATTATATTTAGCATGTATTCCTGTATGACCACACGCCAGCGTCACGCGGTCACGCACACTGAGCGGACAGGGTGTCCCAGTGCTGTGAATGTGCTGTGAAAGGCAGGGTGTGTGCTGTTTGCTCTCTAATCCCCACAGTGTTGGTTTGCGCGGAGCAAACAGCTCACCTGGCGCACAGCACCTGGGACTCAGCACTGGCTGAGAGCCTGAACCTCTTCACTGGGTGACCTTCTGCATGTCTTTTCTCATCGAACCCGAGCAGCCAAACACGGCGGGTCACGGGGGGGTCACAGAGTATGGGTGGGGGGGGGGGGGGTTACAGAGTGGGGGGGGTCACAGAGTGGGGGGGGGGTATTGCTGCGGGTCGAGTCCTCAGAGGAAGGGCCGGTACTTTTCCACTCGTTCTGAAACACACCTGCGTTTAAAGGGCCACAAGCTCGTCCTGCAACAGGCTTTCCAGCCCATTGCCCTGTGCTACATTAAATTAAATATACAGGCAAGACTGAGTCTGAAACCCAAAAAAGGTACAGAAAATTATGCAAAAAATAAATTTTAAAAACTCCCCAGTGAGAGCCGTGCGGTGGAGACGGGCGCGCCTAATTCAGTTAATCTTTATAAATGCAATACAGTCATTTAGCTCTTATGCAGCAAAACCTACACAGCTTTAGTTTTTTTACACTGCATCCATTCATACAGCAGGATACATACTGAAGCAGTGCAGGTTAAGCACCCTGATCATGGCACCAGTGATCTCAGTGCTGACCCCTTGTTTTTCATCCCTGGTCTACATGTGCACACATCGATACAAGGCCTCGCTCAAATCTCCAGCGTGAGCTCTGTCAGCTGCCACTTCCTCTCACTCTGCAGCTCACCAGCTGAGCCGCGTCTGATTGGAGGAGAACCCTTCACTTCCTTATTGAGGGACCTGGGTCTGGCGAACCACAGCAGTGATACGTCTCACTCCACCATGTGGACAAAACTGCAGAAAAGAAAATGTCACAGACCTCCTGCAATGAGGGTGATAAGCTTTGATAAGTACACACACACACACACACACACACACAGACACAGACACACACATACATGCGCACACACACATGCACACGCTCACACACACACATACACACACATACACGCTCACAGACACACACATGCACACGCTCACAGACACACACATGCACACGCTCACACACACAGGTACACACACGCACACGCTCACAGACACACACATGCACACACACACACACACACATACACACGGACACACACATACACCCATGCACACGCTCACACACACACATACACGCACACGCTCACAGACACACACATGCACACACATGCACACGCTCACACACACGCACACGCTCACAGACACACACACGCACACGCTCACAGACACACACACGCACACACACACACACACACCAGCTCTTACTCAAATAACAATCTTCATACAATCTTAAATTTTCCGAATTTAAATAAAATAAAAATGGTCTCAAACCGTGGAGAAAAAGCGAATGTGGTATGTGCTGTACATGGTGCTTTTTTAGCGATGTTATTATTGTGCTTATTTTTCAAAGCCCTGTCATGTTCACGGCTGTGGACTGTAAATACTCTCAGAGACAGAAAGCCAGCAAGGATGGCTAAAACGAGCCATTCATCGCGACCGAAGCACACCGCTGCAATTTCTGCCCGCATTCACCAAGTCAACAGATTTTATGACACGGAAATCATTTTTATATAAATAAGAATTAGATGCTGTTTATTTTTAAAACACATTCTGGGCCCTGGCAGGCATGTTTATGAGTGCTCATATTCACAGCCGTACGGTAATAAGTGTCGCTGGCTTGTTTTGGGCTTTATTGTGGTGGAAGGCTCGTTGACCCGGCAGATTAATTTAACTGCGTCTCTAATGCGGTTTTACGGTACGGTGGAGTGAGACGCTGGCGGGGTGGAGTGAGATGCCGGCGGGGTGGAGTGAGACGCTGGCGGGGTGGAGTGATACGCTGGCGGGTTGGAGTGAGACACTGGCGGGGTGGAGTGAGACGCTGGTGGGCTGGAGTGAGACGCTGGCGGGGTGGAGTGAGACGCTGGCGGGGTGGAGTGAGACGCTGGCGGGGTGGAGTGAGACGCTGGCGGGGTGGAGTGAGATGCTGGCGGGTTGGAGTGAGACGCTGGCGGGGTGGAGTGAGACGCTGGCGGGTTGGAGTGAGACGCTGGCGGGGTGGAGTGAGACGCTGGCGGGTTGGAGTGAGATGCTGGCTGGCGGGGTGGAGTGAGACGCTGGCGGGTTGGAGTGAGACGCTGGCGGGTTGGAGTGAGACGCTGGCGGGGTGGAGTGAGACGCTGGCTGGCGGGGTGGAGTGAGACGCTGGCTGGCGGGGTGGAGTGAGACGCTGGCGGGTTGGAGTGAGACGCTGG